>NC_084972.1:0-190000 GCF_963691925.1 Scomber scombrus
CTGTCTTTTTTTTCAAATTTTGCCCGGTTTGGAAAATCCTTCACAATTTTCACACAACTACCCAACTGTGCTTGATTTTGCTCCTTTCTCACTCAGCCCGCCCCCCTGGCACCTTTTAGCAAGGATTTGGGAAAATCCCCATTTTTGACTTTTTCGACACTACCGGCCCTGTCTTTTTTTTTCAAATTTTACCCGGTTTGGAAAATCCTTCACAATTTTCCCAAAACGCCCCAACTGTGCTTGATTTTGCTCCTTTCTTACTTAGTCCGCCCCCCTGGCCCCTTTTAGCAAGGTTTTGGAAAATCCCCATTTTTGACTTTTTCGACACTACCGGACCTGTCGTGTTTTTCAAATTTTGCCCGGTTTGGAAAATCCTTCACAATTTTCTCAAAACGCCCCAACTGTGCTTGATTTTGCTCCTTTCTGACTCAGCCCGCCCCCCTGGCCCCTTTTAGCAAGGTTTTGGAAAATCCCAATTTTTGACTTTTTCGACACTACCGGACCTGTCGTTTTTTTCAAAATTTGCCCACTTTGGAAAATCCTTCACAATTTTCTCAAAACGCCCCAACTGTGCTTGATTTTGCTCCTTTCTGACTCAGTCCACCCCCTGGCCCCTTTTAGCAAGGTTTGTGAAAATCCCCATTTTTGACTTTTTCGACACTACCGCCCCTGTCGTTTTTTTCAATTTTTGCCCACTTTGGAAAATCCTTCACAATTTTCACAAAACGCCCCAACTGTGCTTGACTTTGCTTCTTTTTCACCCAGCCCCCCCCTCTGGCCTCTTTAAGCAAAGTTTGGGAAAATCCCCATTTTTGACTTTTTCGACACTATCGGCACTGTCGTTTTTTTCAAATTTTGCCCGGTTTGGAAAATCCTTCACAATTTTCCCAAAACGCCCCAACTGTGCTTGATTTTGCTCCTTTCTGACTCAGTCCGCCCCCCTGGCCCCTTTTAGCAAGGTTTGGGAAAATCCCCATTTTTGACTTTTTCGACACTACCGGCCCTGTCTTTTTTTTCAAATTTTACCCGGTTTGGAAAATCCTTCACAATTTTCACAAAACGCCCCAACTGTGCTTGATTTTGCTCGTTTTTCAATAAGCCCGCCCTCTGGCCCCTTTTAGCAAAGATTTGGGAAAATCCGCATTTTTGACTTTTTCGACACTACCGGCCTTGTCGTTTTTTTCAAATTTTGCCCGGTTTGGAAAATCCTTCACAATTTTCCCAAAACGCCCCAACTGTGCTTGATTTTGCTCCTTTCTGACTCAGTCCGCCCCCCTGGCCCGTTTTAGCAAGGTTTTGGAAAATCCCAATTTTTGACTTTTTCGACACTGCCGGACCTGTCGTTTTTTTCAAAATTTGCCCACTTTGGAAAATCCTTCACAATTTTCTCAAAACGCCCCAACTGTGCTTGATTTTGCTCCTTTCTGACTCAGTCCACCCCCTGGCCCCTTTTAGCAAGGTTTTTGAAAATCCCCATTTTTGACTTTTTCGACACTACCGCCCCTGTCGTTTTTTTCAATTTTTGCCCACTTTGGAAAATCCTTCACAATTTTCACAAAACGCCCCAACTGTGCTTGACTTTGCTTCTTTTTCACCCAGCCCCCCCCTCTGGCCTCTTTAAGCAAAGTTTGGGAAAATCCCCATTTTTGACTTTTTCGACACTATCGGCACTGTCGTTTTTTTCAAATTTTGCCCGGTTTGGAAAATCCTTCACAATTTTCCCAAAACGCCCCAACTGTGCTTGATTTTGCTCCTTTCTGACTCAGTCCGCCCCCCTGGCCCCTTTTAGCAAGGTTTGGGAAAATCCCCATTTTTGACTTTTTCGACACTACCGGCCCTGTCTTTTTTTTCAAATTTTACCCGGTTTGGAAAATCCTTCACAATTTTCACAAAACGCCCCAACTGTGCTTGATTTTGCTCGTTTTTCAATAAGCCCGCCCTCTGGCCCCTTTTAGCAAAGATTTGGGAAAATCCGCATTTTTGACTTTTTCGACACTACCGGCCCTGTCGTTTTTTTCAAATTTTGCCCGGTTTGGAAAATCCTTCACAATTTTCCCAAAACGCCCCAACTGTGCTTGATTTTGCTCCTTTCTGACTCAGTCCGCCCCCCTGGCCCGTTTTAGCAAGGTTTTGGAAAATCCCAATTTTTGACTTTTTCGACACTGCCGGATCTGTCGTTTTTTTCAAAATTTGCCCACTTTGGAAAATCCTTCACAATTTTCTCAAAACGCCCCAACTGTGCTTGATTTTGCTCCTTTCTGACTCAGTCCACCCCCTGGCCCCTTTTAGCAAGGTTTGTGAAAATCCCCATTTTTGACTTTTTCGACACTACCGCCCCTGTCGTTTTTTTCAATTTTTGCCCACTTTGGAAAATCCTTCACAATTTTCACAAAACGCCCCAACTGTGCTTGACTTTGCTTCTTTTTCACCCAGCCCCCCCCTCTGGCCTCTTTAAGCAAAGTTTGGGAAAATCCCCATTTTTGACTTTTTCGACACTACCGGCACTGTCGTTTTTTTCAAATTTTGCCCGGTTTGGAAAATCCTTCACAATTTTCCCAAAACGCCCCAACTGTGCTTGATTTTGCTCCTTTCTGACTCAGTCCGCCCCCCTGGCCCGTTTTAGCAAGGTTTTGGAAAATCCCAATTTTTGACTTTTTCGACACTGCCGGACCTGTCGTTTTTTTCAAAATTTGCCCACTTTGGAAAATCCTTCACAATTTTCTCAAAACGCCCCAACTGTGCTTGATTTTGCTCCTTTCTGACTCAGTCCACCCCCTGGCCCCTTTTAGCAAGGTTTGTGAAAATCCCCATTTTTGACTTTTTCGACACTACCGGCCCTGTCGTTTTTTTCAATTTTTGCCCACTTTGGAAAATCCTTCACAATTTTCCCAAAACGCCCCAACTGTGCTTGATTTTGCTCCTTTCTGACTCAGTCCGCCCCCCTGGCCCGTTTTAGCAAGGTTTTGGAAAATCCCAATTTTTGACTTTTTCGACACTACCGGACCTGTCGTTTTTTTCAAAATTTGCCCACTTTGGAAAATCCTTCACAATTTTCTCAAAACGCCCCAACTGTGCTTGATTTTGCTCCTTTCTGACTCAGTCCACCCCCTGGCCCCTTTTAGCAAGGTTTGTGAAAATCCCCATTTTTGACTTTTTCGACACTACCGCCCCTGTCGTTTTTTTCAATTTTTGCCCACTTTGGAAAATCCTTCACAATTTTCACAAAACGCCCCAACTGTGCTTGACTTTGCTTCTTTTTCACCCAGCCCCCCCCTCTGGCCTCTTTAAGCAAAGTTTGGGAAAATCCCCATTTTTGACTTTTTCGACACTATCGGCACTGTCGTTTTTTTCAAATTTTGCCCGGTTTGGAAAATCCTTCACAATTTTCCCAAAACGCCCCAACTGTGCTTGATTTTGCTCCTTTCTGACTCAGTCCGCCCCCCTGGCCCCTTTTAGCAAGGTTTGGGAAAATCCCCATTTTTGACTTTTTCGACACTACCGGCCCTGTCTTTTTTTTCAAATTTTGCCCGGTTTGGAAAATCCTTCACAATTTTCACACAACGCCCCAACTGTGCTTGATTTTGCTCGTTTTTCAATAAGCCCGCCCCCTGGCCCCTTTTAGCAAAGATTTGGGAAAATCCGCATTTTTGACTTTTTCGACACTACCGGCCCTGTCGTTTTTTTCAAATTTTGCCCGGTTTGGAAAATCCTTCACAATTTTCACACAACGCCCCAACTGTGCTTGATTTTGCTCCTTTCTCACTCAGCCCGCCCCCCTGGCCCCTTTTAGCAAGGATTTGGGAAAATCCCCATTTTTGACTTTTTCGACACTACCGGCCCTGTCGTTTTTTTCAATTTTTGCCCACTTTGGAAAATCCTTCACAATTTTCACAAAACGCCCCAACTGTGCTTGATTTTGCTTGTTTTTCACTCAGCCCCCCCCCCTCTGGCCTCTTTAAGCAAATTTTGTGAAAATCCCCAATTTGGACTTTTTCGAGACTACCGGCCTTGTCTTTTTTTTCAAATTTTGCCCGGTTTGGAAAATCCTTCACAATTTTCACACAACGCCCCAACTGTGCTTGATTTTGCTCCTTTCTCACTCAGCCCGCCCCCCTGGCCCCTTTTAGCAAGGATTTGGGAAAATCCCCATTTTTGACGTTTTCGACACTACCGGCCCTGTCGTTTTTTTCAATTTTTGCCCACTATGGAAAATCCTTCACAATTTTCACAAAACGCCCCAACTGTGCTTGATTTTGCTTGTTTTTCACTCAGCCCCCCCCTCTGGCCTCTTTAAGCAAATTTTGTGAAAATCCCCATTTTTGACTTTTTCGACACTACCGGCCCTGTCTTTTTTTTCAAATTTTGCCCGGTTTGGAAAATCCTTCACAATTTTCCCAAAACGCCCCAACTGTGCTTGATTTTGCTCCTTTCTGACTCAGTCCGCCCCCCTGGCCCCTTTTAGCAAGGTTTGGGAAAATCCCCATTTTTGACTTTTTCGACACTACCGGCCCTGTCGTTTTTTTCAAATTTTGCCCGGTTTGGAAAATCCTTCACAATTTTCCCAAAACGCCCCAACTGTGCTTGATTTTGCTCCTTTCTGACTCAGTCCGCCCCCCTGGCCCCTTTTAGCAAGGTTTGGGAAAATCCCCATTTTTGACTTTTTCGACACTACCGGACCTGTCGTTTTTTTCAAATTTTGCCCGGTTTGGAAAATCCTTCACAATTTTCTCAAAACGCCCCAACTATGCTTGATTTTGCTCCTTTCTGACTCAGCCCGCCCCCCTGGCCCCTTTTAGCAAGGTTTGGGAAAATCCCCATTTTTGACTTTTTCGACACTACCGGCCCTGTCGTTTTTTTCAAATTTTGCCCGGTTTGGAAAATCCTTCACAATTTTCCCAAAACGCCCCAACTGTGCTTGATTTTGCTCCTTTCTTACTTAGTCCGCCCCCCTGGCCCCTTTTAGCAAGGTTTTGGAAAATCCCCATTTTGGACTTTTTCGACACTACCGGACCTGTCGTTTTTTTCAAATTTTGCCCGGTTTGGAAAATCCTTCACAATTTTCTCAAAACGCCCCAACTGTGCTTGATTTTGCTCCTTTCTGACTCAGCCCGCCCCCCTGGCCCCTTTTAGCAGAGTTTGGGAAAATCCCCATTTTTGACTTTTTCGACACTACCGGCCCTGTCGTTTTTTTCAATTTTTGCCCGGTTTGGAAAATCCTTCACAATTTTCCCAAAACGCCCCAACTGTGCTTGATTTTGCTCCTTTCTGACTCAGTCCGCCCCCCTGGCCCCTTTTAGCAAGGTTTTGGAAAATCCCAATTTTTGACTTTTTCGACACTACCGGACCTGTCGTTTTTTTCGAAATTTGCCCACTTTGGAAAATCCTTCACAATTTTCTCAAAACGCCCCAACTGTGCTTGATTTTGCTCCTTTCTGACTCAGTCCACCCCCTGGCCCCTTTTAGCAAGGTTTGTGAAAATCCCCATTTTTGACTTTTTCGACACTACCGCCCCTGTCGTTTTTTTCAATTTTTGCCCACTATGGAAAATCCTTCACAATTTTCTCAAAACGCCCCAACTGTGCTTGATTTTGCTTGTTTTTCACTCAGCCCCCCCCTCTGGCCTCTTTAAGAAAATTTTGTGAAAATCCCCATTTTTGACTTTTTCGACACTACCGGCCCTGTCTTTTTTTTCAAATTTTGCCCGGTTTGGAAAATCCTTCACAATTTTCACACAACTACCCAACTGTGCTTGATTTTGCTCCTTTCTCACTCAGCCCGCCCCCCTGGCACCTTTTAGCAAGGATTTGGGAAAATCCCCATTTTTGACTTTTCGACACTACCGGCCCTGTCTTTTTTTTTCAAATTTTACCCGGTTTGGAAAATCCTTCACAATTTTCACAAAACGCCCCAACTGTGCTTGATTTTGCTCGTTTTTCAATAAGCCCGCCCCCTGGCCCCTTTTAGCAAAGATTTGGGAAAATCCGCATTTTTGACTTTTTCGACACTACCGGCCCTGTCGTTTTTTTCAAATTTTGCCCGGTTTGGAAAATCCTTCACAATTTTCCCAAAACGCCCCAACTGTGCTTGATTTTGCTCCTTTCTTACTTAGTCCGCCCCCCTGGCCCCTTTTAGCAAGGTTTTGGAAAATCCCCATTTTTGACTTTTTCGACACTACCGGACCTGTCGTTTTTTTCAAATTTTGCCCGGTTTGGAAAATCCTTCACAATTTTCTCAAAACGCCCCAACTGTGCTTGATTTTGCTCCTTTCTGACTCAGCCCGCCCCCCTGGCCCCTTTTAGCAAGGTTTGGGAAAATCCCCATTTTTGACTTTTTCGACACTACCGGCTCTGTCGTTTTTTTCAATTTTTGCCCACTATGGAAAATCCTTCACAATTTTCACAAAACGCCCCAACTGTGCTTGATTTTGCTTGTTTTTCACTCAGCCCCCCCCTCTGGCCTCTTTAAGCAAATTTTGTGAAAATCCCCATTTTTGACTTTTTCGACACTACCGGCCCTGTCTTTTTTTTCAAATTTTGCCCGGTTTGGAAAATCCTTCACAATTTTCACACAACGCCCCAACTGTGCTTGATTTTGCTCCTTTCTCACTCAGCCCGCCCCCCTGGCCCCTTTTAGCAAGGATTTGGGAAAATCCCCATTTTTGACTTTTTCGACACTACCGGCCCTGTCGTTTTTTTCAAATTTTGCCCGGTTTGGAAAATCCTTCACAATTTTCACAAAACGCCCCAACTGTGCTTGATTTTGCTCCTTTCTGACTCAGTCCGCCCCCCTGGCCCCTTTTAGCAAGGTTTGGGAAAATCCCCATTTTTTACTTTTTCGACACTACCGGCCCTGTCTTTTTTTTTCAAATTTTACCCGGTTTGGAAAATCCTTCACAATTTTCACAAAACGCCCCAACTATGCTTGATTTTGCTTGTTTTTCACTCAGCCCCCCCCCCCCTCTGGCCTCTTTAAGCAAATTTTGTGAAAATCCCCATTTTGGACTTTTTCGACACTACCGGCCCTGTCTTTTTTTTCAAATTTTGCCCGGTTTGGAAAATCCTTCACAATTTTCCCAAAACGCCCCAACTGTGCTTGATTTTGCTCCTTTCTTACTTAGTCCGCCCCCCTGGCCCCTTTTAGCAAGGTTTTGGAAAATCCCCATTTTGGACTTTTTCGACACTACCGGACCTGTCGTTTTTTTTTCAAATTTTGCCCGGTTTGGAAAATCCTTCACAATTTTCTCAAAACGCCCCAACTGTGCTTGATTTTGCTCCTTTCTGACTCAGCCCGCCCCCCTGGCCCCTTTTAGCAAGGTTTGGGAAAATCCCCATTTTTGACTTTTTCGACACTACCGGCCCTGTCGTTTTTTTCAATTTTTGCCCACTTTGGAAAATCCTTCACAATTTTCACAAAACGCCCCAACTGTGCTTGATTTTGCTTGTTTTTCACTCAGCCCCCCCCCTCTGGCCTCTTTAAGCAAATTTTGTGAAAATCCCCATTTTTGACTTTTTCGACACTACCGGCCCTGTCTTTTTTTTCAAATTTTGCCCGGTTTGGAAAATCCTTCACAATTTTCACACAACGCCCCAACTGTGCTTGATTTTGCTCCTTTCTCACTCAGCCCGCCCCCCTGGCACCTTTTAGCAAGGATTTGGGAAAATCCCCATTTTTGACTTTTTCGACACTACCGGCCCTGTCGTTTTTTTTCAAATTTTACCCGGTTTGGAAAATCCTTCACAATTTTCCCAAAACGCCCCAACTGTGCTTGATTTTGCTCCTTTCTTACTTAGTCCGCCCCCCTGGCCCCTTTTAGCAAGGTTTTGGAAAATCCCCATTTTTGACTTTTTCGACACTACCGGACCTGTCGTTTTTTTCAAATTTTGCCCGGTTTGGAAAATCCTTCACAATTTTCTCAAAACGCCCCAACTGTGCTTGATTTTGCTCCTTTCTGACTCAGCCCGCCCCCCTGGCCCCTTTTAGCAAGGTTTGGGAAAATCCCCATTTTTGACTTTTTCGACACTACCGGCCCTGTCGTTTTTTTCAATTTTTGCCCGGTTTGGAAAATCCTTCACAATTTTCCCAAAACGCCCCAACTGTGCTTGATTTTGCTCCTTTCTGACTCAGTCCGCCCCCCTGGCTTGTTTTAGCAAGGTTTTGGAAAATCCCAATTTTTGACTTTTTCGACACTACCGGACCTGTCGTTTTTTTCAAAATTTGCCCACTTTGGAAAATCCTTCACAATTTTCTCAAAACACCCCAACTGTGCTTGATTTTGCTCGTTTTTCAATAAGCCCGCCCTCTGGCCCCTTTTAGCAAAGATTTGGGAAAATCCGCATTTTTGACTTTTTCGACACTACCGGCCCTGTCGTTTTTTTCAAATTTTGCCCGGTTTGGAAAATCCTTCACAATTTTCCCAAAACGCCCCAACTGTGCTTGATTTTGCTCCTTTCTGACTCAGTCCGCCCCCCTGGCCCGTTTTAGCAAGGTTTTGGAAAATCCCAATTTTTGACTTTTTCGACACTGCCGGACCTGTCGTTTTTTCAAAATTTGCCCACTTTGGAAAATCCTTCACAATTTTCTCAAAACGGCCCAACTGTGCTTGATTTTGCTCCTTTCTGACTCAGTCCACCCCCTGGCCCCTTTTAGCAAGGTTTGTGAAAATCCCCATTTTTGACTTTTTCGACACTACCGCCCCTGTCGTTTTTTTCAATTTTTGCCCACTTTGGAAAATCCTTCACAATTTTCACAAAACGCCCCAACGGTGCTTGATTTTGCTTGTTTTTCACTCAGCCCCCCCCCCCCCCTCTGGCCTCTTTAAGCAAATTTTGTGAAAATCCCCATTTTGGACTTTTTCGACACTACCGGCCCTGTCTTTTTTTTCAAATTTTGCCCGGTTTGGAAAATCCTTCACAATTTTCCCAAAACGCCCCAACTGTGCTTGATTTTGCTCCTTTCTTACTTAGTCCGCCCCCCTGGCCCCTTTTAGCAAGGTTTTTGAAAATCCCCATTTTGGCCTTTCCGACACTACCGGCCCTGTCGTTTTTTTCAAATTTTGCCCGGTTTGGAAAATCCTTCACAAATTTCTCAAAACGCCCCAACTGTGCTTGATTTTGCTCCTTTCTGACTCAGCCCGCCCCCCTGGCCCCTTTTAGCAAGGTTTGGGAAAATCCCCATTTTTGACTTTTTCGACACTACCGGCCCTGTCGTTTTTTTCAATTTTTGCCCGGTTTGGAAAATCCTTCACAATTTTCCCAAAACGCCCCAACTGTGCTTGATTTTGCTCCTTTCTGACTCAGTCCGCCCCCCTGGCCCGTTTTAGCAAGGTTTTGGAAAATCCCAATTTTTGACTTTTTCGACACTACCGGACCTGTCGTTTTTTTCAAAATTTGCCCACTTTGGAAAATCCTTCACAATTTTCTCAAAACGCCCCAACTGTGCTTGATTTTGCTCCTTTCTGACTCAGTCCACCCCCTGGCCCCTTTTAGCAAGGTTTGTGAAAATCCCCATTTTTGACTTTTTCGACACTACCGGCCCTGTCGTTTTTTTCAATTTTTGCCCACTATGGAAAATCCTTCACAATTTTCACAAAACGCCCCAACTGTGCTTGATTTTGCTTGTTTTTCACTCAGCCCCCCCCTCTGGCCTCTTTAAGCAAATTTTGTGAAAATCCCAATTTTTGACTTTTTCGACACTACCGGCCCTGTCGTTTTTTTCAAATTTTGCCCACTATGGAAAATCCTTCACAATTTTCACACAACGCCCCAACTGTGCTTGATTTTGCTCCTTTCTGACTCAGTCCGCCCCCCTGGCCCGTTTTAGCAAGGTTTTGGAAAATCCCAATTTTTGACTTTTTCGACACTACCGGACCTGTCGTTTTTTTCAAAATTTGCCCCCTTTGGAAAATCCTTCACAATTTTCTCAAAACGCCCCAACTGTGCTTGATTTTGCTCCTTTCTGACTCAGTCCACCCCCTGGCCCCTTTTAGCAAGGTTTGTGAAAATCCCCATTTTTGACTTTTTCGACACTACCGCCCCTGTCGTTTTTTTCAATTTTTGCCCACTTTGGAAAATCCTTCACAATTTTCACAAAACGCCCCAACTGTGCTTGACTTTGCTTCTTTTTCACCCAGCCCCCCCCTCTGGCCTCTTTAAGCAAAGTTTGGGAAAATCCCCATTTTGGACTTTTTCGACACTACCGGCACTGTCGTTTTTTTCAAATTTTGCCCGGTTTGGAAAATCCTTCACAATTTTCACAAAACGCCCCAACTGTGCTTGATTTTGCTCCTTTCTTACTTAGTCCGCCCCCCTGGCCCCTTTTAGCAAGGTTTTGGAAAATCCCCATTTTTGACTTTTTCGACACTACCGGACCTGTCGTTTTTTTCAAATTTTGCCCGGTTTGGAAAATCCTTCACAATTTTCTCAAAACGCCCCAACTGTGCTTGATTTTGCTCCTTTCTGACTCAGCCCGCCCCCCTGGCCCCTTTTAGCAAGGTTTGGGAAAATCCCCATTTTTGACTTTTTCGACACTACCGGCCCTGTCGTTTTTTTCAATTTTTGCCCACTATGGAAAATCCTTCACAATTTTCACAAAACGCCCCAACTGTGCTTGATTTTGCTTGTTTTTCACTCAGCCCCCCCCTCTGGCCTCTTTAAGCAAATTTTGTGAAAATCCCCATTTTTGACTTTTTTTCGACACTACCGGCCCTGTCTTTTTTTTCAAATTTTGCCCGGTTTGGAAAATCCTTCACAATTTTCACACAACGCCCCAACTGTGCTTGATTTTGCTCCTTTCTCACTCAGCCCGCCCCCCTGGCACCTTTTAGCAAGGATTTGGGAAAATCCCCATTTTTGACTTTTTCGACACTACCGGCCCTGTCGTTTTTTTTCAAATTTTACCCGGTTTGGAAAATCCTTCACAATTTTCCCAAAACGCCCCAACTGTGCTTGATTTTGCTCCTTTCTTACTTAGTCCGCCCCCCTGGCCCCTTTTAGCAAGGTTTTGGAAAATCCCCATTTTGGCCTTTCCGACACTACCGGACCTGTCGTTTTTTTCAAATTTTGCCCGGTTTGGAAAATCCTTCACAAATTTCTCAAAACGCCCCAACTGTGCTTGATTTTGCTCCTTTCTGACTCAGCCCGCCCCCCTGGCCCCTTTTAGCAAGGTTTGGGAAAATCCCCATTTTTGACTTTTTCGACACTACCGGCCCTGTCGTTTTTTTCAATTTTTGCCCGGTTTGGAAAATCCTTCACAATTTTCCCAAAACGCCCCAACTGTGCTTGATTTTGCTCCTTTCTGACTCAGTCCGCCCCCCTGGCCCGTTTTAGCAAGGTTTTGGAAAATCCCAATTTTTGACTTTTTCGACACTACCGGACCTGTCTTTTTTTTCAAAATTTGCCCACTTTGGAAAATCCTTCACAATTTTCTCAAAACGCCCCAACTGTGCTTGATTTTGCTCCTTTCTGACTCAGTCCACCCCCTGGCCCCTTTTAACAAGGTTTGTGAAAATCCCCATTTTTGACTTTTTCGACACTACCGCCCCTGTCGTTTTTTTCAATTTTTGCCCACTCTGGAAAATCCTTCACAATTTTCACAAAACGCCCCAACTGTGCTTGACTTTGCTTCTTTTTCACCCAGCCCCCCCCTCTGGCCTCTTTAAGCAAAGTTTGGGAAAATCCCCATTTTTGACTTTTTCGACACTACCGGCACTGTCGTTTTTTTCAAATTTTGCCCGGTTTGGAAAATCCTTCACAATTTTCCCAAAACGCCCCAACTGTGCTTGATTTTGCTCCTTTCTTACTTAGTCCGTCCCCCTGGCCCCTTTTAGCAAGGTTTTGGAAAATCCCCATTTTTGACTTTTTCGACACTACCGGACCTGTCGTTTTTTTCAAATTTTGCCCGGTTTGGAAAATCCTTCACAATTTTCTCAAAACGCCCCAACTGTGCTTGATTTTGCTCCTTTCTGACTCAGCCCGCCCCCCTGGCCCCTTTTAGCAAGGTTTGGGAAAATCCCCATTTTTGACTTTTTCGACACTACCGGCCCTGTCGTTTTTTTCAATTTTTGCCCACTATGGAAAATCCTTCACAATTTTCACAAAACGCCCCAACTGTGCTTGATTTTGCTTGTTTTTCACTCAGCCCCCCCCTCTGGCCTCTTTAAGCAAATTTTGTGAAAATCCCCATTTTTGACTTTTTCGACACTACCGGCCCTGTCTTTTTTTTCAAATTTTGCCCGGTTTGGAAAATCCTTCACAATTTTCACACAACGCCCCAACTGTGCTTGATTTTGCTCCTTTCTCACTCAGCCCGCCCCCCTGGCCCCTTTTAGCAAGGATTTGGGAAAATCCCCATTTTTGACTTTTTCGACACTACCGGCCCTGTCGTTTTTTTCAAATTTTGCCCGGTTTGGAAAATCCTTCACTATTTTCCCAAAATGCCCCAACTGTGCTTGATTTTGCTCCTTTCTGACTCAGTCCGCCCCCCCTGGCCCCTTTTAGCAAGGTTTGGGAAAATCCCCATTTTTTACTTTTTCGACACTACCGGCCCTGTCTTTTTTTTTCAAATTTTACCCGGTTTGGAAAATCCTTCACAATTTTCACAAAACGCCCCAACGGTGCTTGATTTTGCTTGTTTTTCACTCAGCCCCCCCCCCCCTCTGGCCTCTTTAAGCAAATTTTGTGAAAATCCCCATTTTGGACTTTTTCGACACTACCGGCCCTGTCTTTTTTTTCAAATTTTGCCCGGTTTGGAAAATCCTTCACAATTTTCCCAAAACGCCCCAACTGTGCTTGATTTTGCTCCTTTCTTACTTAGTCCGCCCCCTTGGCCCCTTTTAGCAAGGTTTTTGAAAATCCCCATTTTGGCCTTTCCGACACTACCGGCCCTGTCGTTTTTTTCAAATTTTGCCCGGTTTGGAAAATCCTTCACAAATTTCTCAAAAGGCCCCAACTGTGCTTGATTTTGCTCCTTTCTGACTCAGCCCGCCCCCCTGGCCCCTTTTAGCAAGGTTTTGGAAAATCCCAATTTTTGACTTTTTCGACACTACCGGACCTGTCGTTTTTTTCAAAATTTGCCCACTTTGGAAAATCCTTCACAATTTTCTCAAAACGCCCCAACTGTGCTTGATTTTGCTTGTTTTTCACTCAGCCCCCCCCTCTGGCCTCTTTAAGCAAATTTTGTGAAAATCCCCATTTTTGACTTTTTCGACACTACCGGCCCTGTCGTTTTTTTCAAATTTTGCCCGGTTTGGAAAATCCTTCACAATTTTCACACAACGCCCCAACTGTGCTTGATTTTGCTCCTTTCTGACTCAGTCCGCCCCCCTGGCCCGTTTTAGCAAGGTTTTGGAAAATCCCAATTTTTGACTTTTTCGACACTACCGGACCTGTCGTTTTTTTCAAAATTTGCCCACTTTGGAAAATCCTTCACAATTTTCTCAAAACGCCCCAACTGTGCTTGATTTTGCTCCTTTCTGACTCAGTCCACCCCCTGGCCCCTTTTAGCAAGGTTTGTGAAAATCCCCATTTTTGACTTTTTCGACACTACCGCCCCTGTCGTTTTTTTCAATTTTTGCCCACTTTGGAAAATCCTTCACAATTTTCACAAAACGCCCCAACTGTGCTTGACTTTGCTTCTTTTTCACCCAGCCCCCCCCCTCTGGCCTCTTTAAGCAAAGTTTGGGAAAATCCCCATTTTTGACTTTTTCGACACTACCGGCACTGTCGTTTTTTTCAAATTTTGCCCGGTTTGGAAAATCCTTCACAATTTTCCCAAAACGCCCCAACTGTGCTTGATTTTGCTCCTTTCTTACTTAGTCCGCCCCCCTGGCCCCTTTTAGCAAGGTTTTGGAAAATCCCCATTTTTGACTTTTTCGACACTACCGGACCTGTCGTTTTTTTCAAATTTTGCCCGGTTTGGAAAATCCTTCACAATTTTCTCAAAACGCCCCAACTGTGCTTGATTTTGCTCCTTTCTGACTCAGCCCGCCCCCCTGGCCCCTTTTAGTAAGGTTTGGGAAAATCCCCATTTTTGACTTTTTCGACACTACCGGCCCTGTCGTTTTTTTCAATTTTTGCCCACTATGGAAAATCCTTCACAATTTTCACAAAACGCCCCAACTGTGCTTGATTTTGCTTGTTTTTCACTCAGCCCCCCCCTCTGGCCTCTTTAAGCAAATTTTGTGAAAATCCCCATTTTTGACTTTTTCGACACTACCGGCCCTGTCTTTTTTTTCAAATTTTGCCCGGTTTGGAAAATCCTTCACAATTTTCACACAACGCCCCAACTGTGCTTGATTTTGCTCCTTTCTCACTCAGCCCGCCCCCCTGGCCCCTTTTAGCAAGGATTTGGGAAAATCCCCATTTTTGACTTTTTCGACACTACCGGCCCTGTCGTTTTTTTCAAATTTTGCCCGGTTTGGAAAATCCTTCACAATTTTCCCAAAACGCCCCAACTGTGCTTGATTTTGCTCCTTTCTGACTCAGTCCGCCCCCCTGGCCCCTTTTAGCAAGGTTTGGGAAAATCCCCATTTTTTACTTTTTCGACACTACCGGCCCTGTCTTTTTTTTTCAAATTTTACCCGGTTTGGAAAATCCTTCACAATTTTCACAAAACGCCCCAACTGTGCTTGATTTTGCTTGTTTTTCACTCAGCCCCCCCCCCCCTCTGGCCTCTTTAAGCAAATTTTGTGAAAATCCCCATTTTGGACTTTTTCGACACTACCGGCCCTGTCTTTTTTTTCAAATTTTGCCCGGTTTGAAAAATCCTTCACAATTTTCCCAAAACGCCCCAACTGTGCTTGATTTTGCTCCTTTCTTACTTAGTCCGCCCCCCTGGCCCCTTTTAGCAAGGTTTTGGAAAATCCCCATTTTTGACTTTTTCGACACTACCGGACCTGTCGTTTTTTTCAAATTTTGCCCGGTTTGGAAAATCCTTCACAATTTTCTCAAAACGCCCCAACTGTGCTTGATTTTGCTCCTTTCTGACTCAGCCCGCCCCCCTGGCCCCTTTTAGCAAGGTTTGGGAAAATCCCCATTTTTGACTTTTTCGACACTACCGGCCCTGTCGTTTTTTTCAATTTTTGCCCGGTTTGGAAAATCCTTCACAATTTTCCCAAAACGCCCCAACTGTGCTTGATTTTGCTCCTTTCTGACTCAGTCCGCCCCCCTGGCCCGTTTTAGCAAGGTTTTGGAAAATCCCAATTTTTGACTTTTTCGACACTACCGGACCTGTCGTTTTTTTCAAAATTTGCCCACTTTGGAAAATCCTTCACAATTTTCTCAAAACGCCCCAACTGTGCTTGATTTTGCTCCTTTCTGACTCAGTCCACCCCCTGGCCCCTTTTAGCAAGGTTTGTGAAAATCCCCATTTTTGACTTTTTCGACACTACCGCCCCTGTCGTTTTTTTCAATTTTTGCCCACTTTGGAAAATCCTTCACAATTTTCACAAAACGCCCCAACTGTGCTTGACTTTGCTCCTTTTTCACCCAGCCCCCCCCCTCTGGCCTCTTTAAGCAAATTTTGTGAAAATCCCCATTTTTGACTTTTTCGACACTACCGGCCCTGTCGTTTTTTTCAATTTTTGCCCACTTTGGAAAATCCTTCACAATTTTCACACAACGCCCCAACTGTGCTTGATTTTGCTCCTTTCTCACTCAGCCCGCCCCCCTGGCACCTTTTAGCAAGGATTTGGGAAAATCCCCATTTTTGACTTTTTCGACACTACCGGCCCTGTCGTTTTTTTTCAAATTTTACCCGGTTTGGAAAATCCTTCACAATTTTCCCAAAACGCCCCAACTGTGCTTGATTTTGCTCCTTTCTTACTTAGTCCGCCCCCCTGGCCCCTTTTAGCAAGGTTTTGGAAAATCCCCATTTTGGACTTTTTCGACACTACCGGACCTGTCGTTTTTTTCAAATTTTGCCCGGTTTGGAAAATCCTTCACAAATTTCTCAAAACGCCCCAACTGTGCTTGATTTTGCTCCTTTCTGACTCAGCCCGCCCCCCTGGCCCCTTTTAGCAAGGTTTGGGAAAATCCCCATTTTTGACTTTTTCGACACTACCGGCCCTGTCGTTTTTTTCAATTTTTGCCCGGTTTGGAAAATCCTTCACAATTTTCACAAAACGCCCCAACTGTGCTTGATTTTGCTCGTTTTTCAATAAGCCCGCCCCCTGGCGCCTTTTAGCAAAGATTTGGGAAAATCCGCATTTTTGACTTTTTCGACACTACCGGCCCTGTCGTTTTTTTCAAATTTTGCCCGGTTTGGAAAATCCTTCACAATTTTCCCAAAACGCCCCAACTGTGCTTGATTTTGCTCCCTTCTTACTTAGTCCGCCCCCCTGGCCCCTTTTAGCAAGGTTTTGGAAAATCCCCATTTTGGACTTTTTCGACACTACCGGACCTGTCGTTTTTTTCAAATTTTGCCCGGTTTGGAAAATCCTTCACAATTTTCTCAAAACGCCCCAACTATGCTTGATTTTGCTCCTTTCTGACTCAGCCCGCCCCCCTGGCCCCTTTTAGCAAGGTTTGGGAAAATCCCCATTTTTGACTTTTTCGACACTACCGGCCCTGTCGTTTTTTTCAATTTTTGCCCACTATGGAAAATCCTTCACAATTTTCACAAAACGCCCCAACTGTGCTTGGTTTTGCTTGTTTTTCACTCAGCCACCCCCTCTGGCCTCTTTAAGCAAATTTTGTGAAAATCCCCATTTTTGACTTTTTCGACACTACCGGCCCTGTCTTTTTTTTTCAAATTTTGCCCGGTTTGGAAAATCCTTCACAATTTTCACACAACGCCCCAACTGTGCTTGATTTTGCTCCTTTCTCACTCAGCCCGCCCCCCTGGCCCCTTTTAGCAAGGATTTGGGAAAATCCCCATTTTTGACTTTTTCGACACTACCGGCCCTGTCGTTTTTTTCAATTTTTGCCCACTTTGGAAAATCCTTCACAATTTTCACAAAACGCCCCAACTGTGCTTGATTTTGCTTGTTTTTCACTCAGCCCCCCCTTCTGTTCTCTTTAAGCAAATTTTGTGAAAATCCCCATTTTTGACTTTTTCGACACTACCGGCCCTGTCTTTTTTTTCAAATTTTGCCCGGTTTGGAAAATCCTTCACAATTTTCACACAACGCCCCAACTGTGCTTGATTTTGCTCGTTTTTCAATAAGCCCGCCCCCTGGCCCCTTTTAGCAAATATTTGGGAAAATCCGCATTTTTGACTTTTTCGACACTACCGGCCCTGTCGTTTTTTTCAAATTTTGCCCGGTTTGGAAAATCCTTCACAATTTTCACACAACGCCCCAACTGTGCTTGATTTTGCTCCTTTCTCACTCAGCCCGCCCCCCTGGCCCCTTTTAGCAAGGATTTGGGAAAATCCCCATTTTTGACTTTTTCGACACTACCGGCCCTGTCGTTTTTTTCAATTTTTGCCCACTTTGGAAAATCCTTCACAATTTTCACAAAACGCCCCAACTGTGCTTGATTTTGCTTGTTTTTCACTCAGCCCCCCCCCCTCTGGCCTCTTTAAGCAAATTTTGTGAAAATCCCCAATTTGGACTTTTTCGAGACTACCGGCCTTGTCCTTTTTTTCAAATTTTGCCCGGTTTGGAAAATCCTTCACAATTTTCACACAACGCCCCAACTGTGCTTGATTTTGCTCCTTTCTCACTCAGCCCGCCCCCCTGGCCCCTTTTAGCAAGGATTTGGGAAAATCCCCATTTTTGACCTTTTCGACACTACCGGCCCTGTCGTTTTTTTCAATTTTTGCCCACTATGGAAAATCCTTCACAATTTTCACAAAACGCCCCAACTGTGCTTGATTTTGCTTGTTTTTCACTCAGCCCCCCCCTCTGGCCTCTTTAAGCAAATTTTGTGAAAATCCCCATTTTTGACTTTTTCGACACTACCGGCCCTGTCTTTTTTTTCAAATTTTGCCCGGTTTGGAAAATCCTTCACAATTTTCCCAAAACGCCCCAACTGTGCTTGATTTTGCTCCTTTCTGACTCAGTCCGCCCCCCTGGCCCCTTTTAGCAAGGTTTGGGAAAATCCCCATTTTTGACTTTTTCGACACTACCGGACCTGTCGTTTTTTTCAAATTTTGCCCGGTTTGGAAAATCCTTCACAATTTTCTCAAAACGCCCCAACTATGCTTGATTTTGCTCCTTTCTGACTCAGCCCGCCCCCCTGGCCCCTTTTAGCAAGGTTTGGGAAAATCCCCATTTTTGACTTTTTCGACACTACCGGCCCTGTCTTTTTTTCAATTTTTGCCCACTATGGAAAATCCTTCACAATTTTCACAAAACGCCCCAACTGTGCTTGATTTTGCTTGTTTTTCACTCAGCCCCCCCCTCTGGCCTCTTTAAGAAAATTTTGTGAAAATCCCCATTTTTGACTTTTTCGACACTACCGGCCCTGTCTTTTTTTTCAAATTTTGCCCGGTTTGGAAAATCCTTCACAATTTTCACACAACTACCCAACTGTGCTTGATTTTGCTCCTTTCTCACTCAGCCTGCCCCCCTGGCACCTTTTAGCAAGGATTTGGGAAAATCCCCATTTTTGACTTTTTCGACATTACCGGCCCTGTCTTTTTTTTTCAAATTTTACCCGGTTTGGAAAATCCTTCACAATTTTCACAAAACGCCCCAACTGTGCTTGATTTTGCTCGTTTTTCAATAAGCCCGCCCCCTGGCCCCTTTTAGCAAAGATTTGGGAAAATCCGCATTTTTGACTTTTTCGACACTACCGGCCCTGTCGTTTTTTTCAAATTTTGCCCGGTTTGGAAAATCCTTCACAATTTTCCCAAAACGCCCCAACTGTGCTTGATTTTGCTCCTTTCTTACTTAGTCCGCCCCCCTGGCCCCTTTTAGCAAGGTTTTGGAAAATCCCCATTTTTGACTTTTTCGACACTACCGGACCTGTCGTTTTTTTCAAATTTTGCCCGGTTTGGAAAATCCTTCACAATTTTCTCAAAACGCCCCAACTGTGCTTGATTTTGCTCCTTTCTGACTCAGCCCGCCCCCCTGGCCCCTTTTAGCAAGGTTTGGGAAAATCCCCATTTTTGACTTTTTCGACACTACCGGCTCTGTCGTTTTTTTCAATTTTTGCCCACTATGGAAAATCCTTCACAATTTTCACAAAACGCCCCAACTGTGCTTGATTTTGCTTGTTTTTCACTCAGCCCCCCCCTCTGGCCTCTTTAAGCAAATTTTGTGAAAATCCCCATTTTTGACTTTTTCGACACTACCGGCCCTGTCGTTTTTTTTCAAATTTTACCCGGTTTGGAAAATCCTTCACAATTTTCCCAAAACGCCCCAACTGTGCTTGATTTTGCTCCTTTCTTACTTAGTCCGCCCCCCTGGCCCCTTTTAGCAAGGTTTTGGAAAATCCCCATTTTTGACTTTTTCGACACTACCGGACCTGTCGTTTTTTTCAAATTTTGCCCGGTTTGGAAAATCCTCACAATTTTCTCAAAACGCCCCAACTGTGCTTGATTTTGCTCCTTTCTGACTCAGCCCGCCCCCCTGGCCCCTTTTAGCAAGGTTTTGGAAAATCCCAACTTTTGACTTTTTCGACACTACCGGACCTGTCGTTTTTTTCAAAATTTGCCCACTTTGGAAAATCCTTCACAATTTTCTCAAAACGCCCCAACTGTGCTTGATTTTGCTCCTTTCTGACTCAGTCCACCCCCTGGCCCCTTTTAGCAAGGTTTGTGAAAATCCCCATTTTTGACTTTTTCGACACTACCGCCCCTGTCGTTTTTTTCAATTTTTGCCCACTTTGGAAAATCCTTCACAATTTTCACAAAACGCCCCAACTGTGCTTGACTTTGCTTCTTTTTCACCCAGCCCCCCCCTCTGGCCTCTTTAAGCAAAGTTTGGGAAAATCCCCATTTTTGACTTTTTCGACACTATCGGCACTGTCGTTTTTTTCAAATTTTGCCCGGTTTGGAAAATCCTTCACAATTTTCCCAAAACGCCCCAACTGTGCTTGATTTTGCTCCTTTCTGACTCAGTCCGCCCCCCTGGCCCCTTTTAGCAAGGTTTGGGAAAATCCCCATTTTTGACTTTTTCGACACTACCGGCCCTGTCTTTTTTTTCAAATTTTACCCGGTTTGGAAAATCCTTCACAATTTTCACAAAACGCCCCAACTGTGCTTGATTTTGCTCGTTTTTCAATAAGCCCGCCCTCTGGCCCCTTTTAGCAAAGATTTGGGAAAATCCGCATTTTTGACTTTTTCGACACTACCGGCCCTGTCGTTTTTTTCAAATTTTGCCCGGTTTGGAAAATCCTTCACAATTTTCCCAAAACGCCCCAACTGTGCTTGATTTTGCTCCTTTCTGACTCAGTCCGCCCCCCTGGCCCGTTTTAGCAAGGTTTTGGAAAATCCCAATTTTTGACTTTTTCGACACTGCCGGATCTGTCGTTTTTTTCAAAATTTGCCCACTTTGGAAAATCCTTCACAATTTTCTCAAAACGCCCCAACTGTGCTTGATTTTGCTCCTTTCTGACTCAGTCCACCCCCTGGCCCCTTTTAGCAAGGTTTGTGAAAATCCCCATTTTTGACTTTTTCGACACTACCGCCCCTGTCGTTTTTTTCAATTTTTGCCCACTTTGGAAAATCCTTCACAATTTTCACAAAACGCCCCAACTGTGCTTGACTTTGCTTCTTTTTCACCCAGCCCCCCCCCTCTGGCCTCTTTAAGCAAAGTTTGGGAAAATCCCCATTTTTGACTTTTTCGACACTACCGGCACTGTCGTTTTTTTCAAATTTTGCCCGCTTTGGAAAATCCTTCACAATTTTCTCAAAACACCCCAACTGTGCTTGATTTTGCTCCTTTCTGACTCAGTCCGCCCCCCTGGCCCCTTTTAGCAAGGTTTGGGAAAATCCCCATTTTTGACTTTTTCGACACTACCGGCCCTGTCTTTTTTTTCAAATTTTACCCGGTTTGGAAAATCCTTCACAATTTTCACAAAACGCCCCAACTGTGCTTGATTTTGCTCGTTTTTCAATAAGCCCGCCCTCTGGCCCCTTTTAGCAAAGATTTGGGAAAATCCGCATTTTTGACTTTTTCGACACTACCGGCCCTGTCGTTTTTTTCAAATTTTGCCCGGTTTGGAAAATCCTTCACAATTTTCCCAAAACGCCCCAACTGTGCTTGATTTTGCTCCTTTCTGACTCAGTCCGCCCCCCTGGCCCGTTTTAGCAAGGTTTTGGAAAATCCCAATTTTTGACTTTTTCGACACTACCGGACCTGTCGTTTTTTTCAAAATTTGCCCACTTTGGAAAATCCTTCACAATTTTCTCAAAACGCCCCAACTGTGCTTGATTTTGCTCCTTTCTGACTCAGTCCACCCCCTGGCCCCTTTTAGCAAGGTTTGTGAAAATCCCCATTTTTGACTTTTTCGACACTACCGCCCCTGTCGTTTTTTTCAATTTTTGCCCACTTTGGAAAATCCTTCACAATTTTCACAAAACGCCCCAACTGTGCTTGACTTTGCTCCTTTTTCACCCAGCCCCCCCCCTCTGGCCTCTTTAAGCAAATTTTGTGAAAATCCCCATTTTTGACTTTTTCGACACTACCGGCCCTGTCGTTTTTTTCAATTTTTGCCCACTTTGGAAAATCCTTCACAATTTTCACACAACGCCCCAACTGTGCTTGATTTTGCTCCTTTCTCACTCAGCCCGCCCCCCTGGCACCTTTTAGCAAGGATTTGGGAAAATCCCCATTTTTGACTTTTTCGACACTACCGGCCCTGTCGTTTTTTTTCAAATTTTACCCGGTTTGGAAAATCCTTCACAATTTTCCCAAAACGCCCCAACTGTGCTTGATTTTGCTCCTTTCTTACTTAGTCCGCCCCCCTGGCCCCTTTTAGCAAGGTTTTGGAAAATCCCCATTTTGGACTTTTTCGACACTACCGGACCTGTCGTTTTTTTCAAATTTTGCCCGGTTTGGAAAATCCTTCACAAATTTCTCAAAACGCCCCAACTGTGCTTGATTTTGCTCCTTTCTGACTCAGCCCGCCCCCCTGGCCCCTTTTAGCAAGGTTTGGGAAAATCCCCATTTTTGACTTTTTCGACACTACCGGCCCTGTCGTTTTTTTCAATTTTTGCCCGGTTTGGAAAATCCTTCACAATTTTCACAAAACGCCCCAACTGTGCTTGATTTTGCTCGTTTTTCAATAAGCCCGCCCCCTGGCGCCTTTTAGCAAAGATTTGGGAAAATCCGCATTTTTGACTTTTTCGACACTACCGGACCTGTCGTTTTTTTCAAATTTTGCCCGGTTTGGAAAATCCTTCACAATTTTCTCAAAACGCCCCAACTATGCTTGATTTTGCTCCTTTCTGACTCAGCCCGCCCCCCTGGCCCCTTTTAGCAAGGTTTGGGAAAATCCCCATTTTTGACTTTTTCGACACTACCGGCCCTGTCGTTTTTTTCAATTTTTGCCCACTATGGAAAATCCTTCACAATTTTCACAAAACGCCCCAACTGTGCTTGGTTTTGCTTGTTTTTCACTCAGCCACCCCCTCTGGCCTCTTTAAGCAAATTTTGTGAAAATCCCCATTTTTGACTTTTTCGACACTACCGGCCCTGTCTTTTTTTTTCAAATTTTGCCCGGTTTGGAAAATCCTTCACAATTTTCACACAACGCCCCAACTGTGCTTGATTTTGCTCCTTTCTCACTCAGCCCGCCCCCCTGGCCCCTTTTAGCAAGGATTTGGGAAAATCCCCATTTTTGACTTTTTCGACACTACCGGCCCTGTCGTTTTTTTCAATTTTTGCCCACTTTGGAAAATCCTTCACAATTTTCACAAAACGCCCCAACTGTGCTTGATTTTGCTTGTTTTTCACTCAGCCCCCCCTTCTGTTCTCTTTAAGCAAATTTTGTGAAAATCCCCATTTTTGACTTTTTCGACACTACCGGCCCTGTCTTTTTTTTCAAATTTTGCCCGGTTTGGAAAATCCTTCACAATTTTCACACAACGCCCCAACTGTGCTTGATTTTGCTCGTTTTTCAATAAGCCCGCCCCCTGGCCCCTTTTAGCAAATATTTGGGAAAATCCGCATTTTTGACTTTTTCGACACTACCGGCCCTGTCGTTTTTTTCAAATTTTGCCCGGTTTGGAAAATCCTTCACAATTTTCACACAACGCCCCAACTGTGCTTGATTTTGCTCCTTTCTCACTCAGCCCGCCCCCCTGGCCCCTTTTAGCAAGGATTTGGGAAAATCCCCATTTTTGACTTTTTCGACACTACCGGCCCTGTCGTTTTTTTCAATTTTTGCCCACTTTGGAAAATCCTTCACAATTTTCACAAAACGCCCCAACTGTGCTTGATTTTGCTTGTTTTTCACTCAGCCCCCCCCCCTCTGGCCTCTTTAAGCAAATTTTGTGAAAATCCCCAATTTGGACTTTTTCGAGACTACCGGCCTTGTCCTTTTTTTCAAATTTTGCCCGGTTTGGAAAATCCTTCACAATTTTCACACAACGCCCCAACTGTGCTTGATTTTGCTCCTTTCTCACTCAGCCCGCCCCCCTGGCCCCTTTTAGCAAGGATTTGGGAAAATCCCCATTTTTGACCTTTTCGACACTACCGGCCCTGTCGTTTTTTTCAATTTTTGCCCACTATGGAAAATCCTTCACAATTTTCACAAAACGCCCCAACTGTGCTTGATTTTGCTTGTTTTTCACTCAGCCCCCCCCTCTGGCCTCTTTAAGCAAATTTTGTGAAAATCCCCATTTTTGACTTTTTCGACACTACCGGCCCTGTCTTTTTTTTCAAATTTTGCCCGGTTTGGAAAATCCTTCACAATTTTCCCAAAACGCCCCAACTGTGCTTGATTTTGCTCCTTTCTGACTCAGTCCGCCCCCCTGGCCCCTTTTAGCAAGGTTTGGGAAAATCCCCATTTTTGACTTTTTCGACACTACCGGACCTGTCGTTTTTTTCAAATTTTGCCCGGTTTGGAAAATCCTTCACAATTTTCTCAAAACGCCCCAACTATGCTTGATTTTGCTCCTTTCTGACTCAGCCCGCCCCCCTGGCCCCTTTTAGCAAGGTTTGGGAAAATCCCCATTTTTGACTTTTTCGACACTACCGGCCCTGTCTTTTTTTCAATTTTTGCCCACTATGGAAAATCCTTCACAATTTTCACAAAACGCCCCAACTGTGCTTGATTTTGCTTGTTTTTCACTCAGCCCCCCCCTCTGGCCTCTTTAAGAAAATTTTGTGAAAATCCCCATTTTTGACTTTTTCGACACTACCGGCCCTGTCTTTTTTTTCAAATTTTGCCCGGTTTGGAAAATCCTTCACAATTTTCACACAACTACCCAACTGTGCTTGATTTTGCTCCTTTCTCACTCAGCCTGCCCCCCTGGCACCTTTTAGCAAGGATTTGGGAAAATCCCCATTTTTGACTTTTTCGACATTACCGGCCCTGTCTTTTTTTTTCAAATTTTACCCGGTTTGGAAAATCCTTCACAATTTTCACAAAACGCCCCAACTGTGCTTGATTTTGCTCGTTTTTCAATAAGCCCGCCCCCTGGCCCCTTTTAGCAAAGATTTGGGAAAATCCGCATTTTTGACTTTTTCGACACTACCGGCCCTGTCGTTTTTTTCAAATTTTGCCCGGTTTGGAAAATCCTTCACAATTTTCCCAAAACGCCCCAACTGTGCTTGATTTTGCTCCTTTCTTACTTAGTCCGCCCCCCTGGCCCCTTTTAGCAAGGTTTTGGAAAATCCCCATTTTTGACTTTTTCGACACTACCGGACCTGTCGTTTTTTTCAAATTTTGCCCGGTTTGGAAAATCCTTCACAATTTTCTCAAAACGCCCCAACTGTGCTTGATTTTGCTCCTTTCTGACTCAGCCCGCCCCCCTGGCCCCTTTTAGCAAGGTTTGGGAAAATCCCCATTTTTGACTTTTTCGACACTACCGGCTCTGTCGTTTTTTTCAATTTTTGCCCACTATGGAAAATCCTTCACAATTTTCACAAAACGCCCCAACTGTGCTTGATTTTGCTTGTTTTTCACTCAGCCCCCCCCTCTGGCCTCTTTAAGCAAATTTTGTGAAAATCCCCATTTTTGACTTTTTCGACACTACCGGCCCTGTCGTTTTTTTTCAAATTTTACCCGGTTTGGAAAATCCTTCACAATTTTCCCAAAACGCCCCAACTGTGCTTGATTTTGCTCCTTTCTTACTTAGTCCGCCCCCCTGGCCCCTTTTAGCAAGGTTTTGGAAAATCCCCATTTTTGACTTTTTCGACACTACCGGACCTGTCGTTTTTTTCAAATTTTGCCCGGTTTGGAAAATCCTCACAATTTTCTCAAAACGCCCCAACTGTGCTTGATTTTGCTCCTTTCTGACTCAGCCCGCCCCCCTGGCCCCTTTTAGCAAGGTTTTGGAAAATCCCAACTTTTGACTTTTTCGACACTACCGGACCTGTCGTTTTTTTCAAAATTTGCCCACTTTGGAAAATCCTTCACAATTTTCTCAAAACGCCCCAACTGTGCTTGATTTTGCTCCTTTCTGACTCAGTCCACCCCCTGGCCCCTTTTAGCAAGGTTTGTGAAAATCCCCATTTTTGACTTTTTCGACACTACCGCCCCTGTCGTTTTTTTCAATTTTTGCCCACTTTGGAAAATCCTTCACAATTTTCACAAAACGCCCCAACTGTGCTTGACTTTGCTTCTTTTTCACCCAGCCCCCCCCTCTGGCCTCTTTAAGCAAAGTTTGGGAAAATCCCCATTTTTGACTTTTTCGACACTATCGGCACTGTCGTTTTTTTCAAATTTTGCCCGGTTTGGAAAATCCTTCACAATTTTCCCAAAACGCCCCAACTGTGCTTGATTTTGCTCCTTTCTGACTCAGTCCGCCCCCCTGGCCCCTTTTAGCAAGGTTTGGGAAAATCCCCATTTTTGACTTTTTCGACACTACCGGCCCTGTCTTTTTTTTCAAATTTTACCCGGTTTGGAAAATCCTTCACAATTTTCACAAAACGCCCCAACTGTGCTTGATTTTGCTCGTTTTTCAATAAGCCCGCCCTCTGGCCCCTTTTAGCAAAGATTTGGGAAAATCCGCATTTTTGACTTTTTCGACACTACCGGCCCTGTCGTTTTTTTCAAATTTTGCCCGGTTTGGAAAATCCTTCACAATTTTCCCAAAACGCCCCAACTGTGCTTGATTTTGCTCCTTTCTGACTCAGTCCGCCCCCCTGGCCCGTTTTAGCAAGGTTTTGGAAAATCCCAATTTTTGACTTTTTCGACACTGCCGGATCTGTCGTTTTTTTCAAAATTTGCCCACTTTGGAAAATCCTTCACAATTTTCTCAAAACGCCCCAACTGTGCTTGATTTTGCTCCTTTCTGACTCAGTCCACCCCCTGGCCCCTTTTAGCAAGGTTTGTGAAAATCCCCATTTTTGACTTTTTCGACACTACCGCCCCTGTCGTTTTTTTCAATTTTTGCCCACTTTGGAAAATCCTTCACAATTTTCACAAAACGCCCCAACTGTGCTTGACTTTGCTTCTTTTTCACCCAGCCCCCCCCCTCTGGCCTCTTTAAGCAAAGTTTGGGAAAATCCCCATTTTTGACTTTTTCGACACTACCGGCACTGTCGTTTTTTTCAAATTTTGCCCGCTTTGGAAAATCCTTCACAATTTTCTCAAAACACCCCAACTGTGCTTGATTTTGCTCCTTTCTGACTCAGTCCGCCCCCCTGGCCCCTTTTAGCAAGGTTTGGGAAAATCCCCATTTTTGACTTTTTCGACACTACCGGCCCTGTCTTTTTTTTCAAATTTTACCCGGTTTGGAAAATCCTTCACAATTTTCACAAAACGCCCCAACTGTGCTTGATTTTGCTCGTTTTTCAATAAGCCCGCCCTCTGGCCCCTTTTAGCAAAGATTTGGGAAAATCCGCATTTTTGACTTTTTCGACACTACCGGCCCTGTCGTTTTTTTCAAATTTTGCCCGGTTTGGAAAATCCTTCACAATTTTCCCAAAACGCCCCAACTGTGCTTGATTTTGCTCCTTTCTGACTCAGTCCGCCCCCCTGGCCCGTTTTAGCAAGGTTTTGGAAAATCCCAATTTTTGACTTTTTCGACACTACCGGACCTGTCGTTTTTTTCAAAATTTGCCCACTTTGGAAAATCCTTCACAATTTTCTCAAAACGCCCCAACTGTGCTTGATTTTGCTCCTTTCTGACTCAGTCCACCCCCTGGCCCCTTTTAGCAAGGTTTGTGAAAATCCCCATTTTTGACTTTTTCGACACTACCGCCCCTGTCGTTTTTTTCAATTTTTGCCCACTTTGGAAAATCCTTCACAATTTTCACAAAACGCCCCAACTGTGCTTGACTTTGCTCCTTTTTCACCCAGCCCCCCCCCTCTGGCCTCTTTAAGCAAATTTTGTGAAAATCCCCATTTTTGACTTTTTCGACACTACCGGCCCTGTCGTTTTTTTCAATTTTTGCCCACTTTGGAAAATCCTTCACAATTTTCACACAACGCCCCAACTGTGCTTGATTTTGCTCCTTTCTCACTCAGCCCGCCCCCCTGGCACCTTTTAGCAAGGATTTGGGAAAATCCCCATTTTTGACTTTTTCGACACTACCGGCCCTGTCGTTTTTTTTCAAATTTTACCCGGTTTGGAAAATCCTTCACAATTTTCCCAAAACGCCCCAACTGTGCTTGATTTTGCTCCTTTCTTACTTAGTCCGCCCCCCTGGCCCCTTTTAGCAAGGTTTTGGAAAATCCCCATTTTGGACTTTTTCGACACTACCGGACCTGTCGTTTTTTTCAAATTTTGCCCGGTTTGGAAAATCCTTCACAAATTTCTCAAAACGCCCCAACTGTGCTTGATTTTGCTCCTTTCTGACTCAGCCCGCCCCCCTGGCCCCTTTTAGCAAGGTTTGGGAAAATCCCCATTTTTGACTTTTTCGACACTACCGGCCCTGTCGTTTTTTTCAATTTTTGCCCGGTTTGGAAAATCCTTCACAATTTTCACAAAACGCCCCAACTGTGCTTGATTTTGTTCGTTTTTCAATAAGCCCGCCCCCTGGCCCCTTTTAGCAAAGATTTGGGAAAATCCGCATTTTTGACTTTTTCGACACTACCGGCCCTGTCGTTTTTTTCAAATTTTGCCCGGTTTGGAAAATCCTTCACAATTTTCCCAAAACGCCCCAACTGTGCTTGATTTTGCTCCCTTCTTACTTAGTCCGCCCCCCTGGCCCCTTTTAGCAAGGTTTTGGAAAATCCCCATTTTGGACTTTTTCGACACTACCGGACCTGTCGTTTTTTTCAAATTTTGCCCGGTTTGGAAAATCCTTCACAATTTTCTCAAAACGCCCCAACTATGCTTGATTTTGCTCCTTTCTGACTCAGCCCGCCCCCCTGGCCCCTTTTAGCAAGGTTTGGGAAAATCCCCATTTTTGACTTTTTCGACACTACCGGCCCTGTCGTTTTTTTCAATTTTTGCCCACTATGGAAAATCCTTCACAATTTTCACAAAACGCCCCAACTGTGCTTGGTTTTGCTTGTTTTTCACTCAGCCACCCCCTCTGGCCTCTTTAAGCAAATTTTGTGAAAATCCCCATTTTTGACTTTTTCGACACTACCGGCCCTGTCTTTTTTTTTCAAATTTTGCCCGGTTTGGAAAATCCTTCACAATTTTCACACAACGCCCCAACTGTGCTTGATTTTGCTCCTTTCTCACTCAGCCCGCCCCCCTGGCCCCTTTTAGCAAGGATTTGGGAAAATCCCCATTTTTGACTTTTTCGACACTACCGGCCCTGTCGTTTTTTTCAATTTTTGCCCACTTTGGAAAATCCTTCACAATTTTCACAAAACGCCCCAACTGTGCTTGATTTTGCTTGTTTTTCACTCAGCCCCCCCTTCTGTTCTCTTTAAGCAAATTTTGTGAAAATCCCCATTTTTGACTTTTTCGACACTACCGGCCCTGTCTTTTTTTTCAAATTTTGCCCGGTTTGGAAAATCCTTCACAATTTTCACACAACGCCCCAACTGTGCTTGATTTTGCTCGTTTTTCAATAAGCCCGCCCCCTGGCCCCTTTTAGCAAATATTTGGGAAAATCCGCATTTTTGACTTTTTCGACACTACCGGCCCTGTCGTTTTTTTCAAATTTTGCCCGGTTTGGAAAATCCTTCACAATTTTCACACAACGCCCCAACTGTGCTTGATTTTGCTCCTTTCTCACTCAGCCCGCCCCCCTGGCCCCTTTTAGCAAGGATTTGGGAAAATCCCCATTTTTGACTTTTTCGACACTACCGGCCCTGTCGTTTTTTTCAATTTTTGCCCACTTTGGAAAATCCTTCACAATTTTCACAAAACGCCCCAACTGTGCTTGATTTTGCTTGTTTTTCACTCAGCCCCCCCCCCTCTGGCCTCTTTAAGCAAATTTTGTGAAAATCCCCAATTTGGACTTTTTCGAGACTACCGGCCTTGTCCTTTTTTTCAAATTTTGCCCGGTTTGGAAAATCCTTCACAATTTTCACACAACGCCCCAACTGTGCTTGATTTTGCTCCTTTCTCACTCAGCCCGCCCCCCTGGCCCCTTTTAGCAAGGATTTGGGAAAATCCCCATTTTTGACCTTTTCGACACTACCGGCCCTGTCGTTTTTTTCAATTTTTGCCCACTATGGAAAATCCTTCACAATTTTCACAAAACGCCCCAACTGTGCTTGATTTTGCTTGTTTTTCACTCAGCCCCCCCCTCTGGCCTCTTTAAGCAAATTTTGTGAAAATCCCCATTTTTGACTTTTTCGACACTACCGGCCCTGTCTTTTTTTTCAAATTTTGCCCGGTTTGGAAAATCCTTCACAATTTTCCCAAAACGCCCCAACTGTGCTTGATTTTGCTCCTTTCTGACTCAGTCCGCCCCCCTGGCCCCTTTTAGCAAGGTTTGGGAAAATCCCCATTTTTGACTTTTTCGACACTACCGGACCTGTCGTTTTTTTCAAATTTTGCCCGGTTTGGAAAATCCTTCACAATTTTCTCAAAACGCCCCAACTATGCTTGATTTTGCTCCTTTCTGACTCAGCCCGCCCCCCTGGCCCCTTTTAGCAAGGTTTGGGAAAATCCCCATTTTTGACTTTTTCGACACTACCGGCCCTGTCTTTTTTTCAATTTTTGCCCACTATGGAAAATCCTTCACAATTTTCACAAAACGCCCCAACTGTGCTTGATTTTGCTTGTTTTTCACTCAGCCCCCCCCTCTGGCCTCTTTAAGAAAATTTTGTGAAAATCCCCATTTTTGACTTTTTCGACACTACCGGCCCTGTCTTTTTTTTCAAATTTTGCCCGGTTTGGAAAATCCTTCACAATTTTCACACAACTACCCAACTGTGCTTGATTTTGCTCCTTTCTCACTCAGCCCGCCCCCCTGGCACCTTTTAGCAAGGATTTGGGAAAATCCCCATTTTTGACTTTTTCGACACTACCGGCCCTGTCTTTTTTTTTCAAATTTTACCCGGTTTGGAAAATCCTTCACAATTTTCCCAAAACGCCCCAACTGTGCTTGATTTTGCTCCTTTCTTACTTAGTCCGCCCCCCTGGCCCCTTTTAGCAAGGTTTTGGAAAATCCCCATTTTTGACTTTTTCGACACTACCGGACCTGTCGTTTTTTTCAAATTTTGCCCGGTTTGGAAAATCCTTCACAATTTTCTCAAAACGCCCCAACTGTGCTTGATTTTGCTCCTTTCTGACTCAGCCCGCCCCCCTGGCCCCTTTTAGCAAGGTTTTGGAAAATCCCAATTTTTGACTTTTTCGACACTACCGGACCTGTCGTTTTTTTCAAAATTTGCCCACTTTGGAAAATCCTTCACAATTTTCTCAAAACGCCCCAACTGTGCTTGATTTTGCTCCTTTCTGACTCAGTCCACCCCCTGGCCCCTTTTAGCAAGGTTTGTGAAAATCCCCATTTTTGACTTTTTCGACACTACCGCCCCTGTCGTTTTTTTCAATTTTTGCCCACTTTGGAAAATCCTTCACAATTTTCACAAAACGCCCCAACTGTGCTTGACTTTGCTTCTTTTTCACCCAGCCCCCCCCTCTGGCCTCTTTAAGCAAAGTTTGGGAAAATCCCCATTTTTGACTTTTTCGACACTATCGGCACTGTCGTTTTTTTCAAATTTTGCCCGGTTTGGAAAATCCTTCACAATTTTCCCAAAACGCCCCAACTGTGCTTGATTTTGCTCCTTTCTGACTCAGTCCGCCCCCCTGGCCCCTTTTAGCAAGGTTTGGGAAAATCCCCATTTTTGACTTTTTCGACACTACCGGCCCTGTCTTTTTTTTCAAATTTTACCCGGTTTGGAAAATCCTTCACAATTTTCACAAAACGCCCCAACTGTGCTTGATTTTGCTCGTTTTTCAATAAGCCCGCCCTCTGGCCCCTTTTAGCAAAGATTTGGGAAAATCCGCATTTTTGACTTTTTCGACACTACCGGCCTTGTCGTTTTTTTCAAATTTTGCCCGGTTTGGAAAATCCTTCACAATTTTCCCAAAACGCCCCAACTGTGCTTGATTTTGCTCCTTTCTGACTCAGTCCGCCCCCCTGGCCCGTTTTAGCAAGGTTTTGGAAAATCCCAATTTTTGACTTTTTCGACACTGCCGGACCTGTCGTTTTTTTCAAAATTTGCCCACTTTGGAAAATCCTTCACAATTTTCTCAAAACGCCCCAACTGTGCTTGATTTTGCTCCTTTCTGACTCAGTCCACCCCCTGGCCCCTTTTAGCAAGGTTTTTGAAAATCCCCATTTTTGACTTTTTCGACACTACCGGCCCTGTCTTTTTTTTCAAATTTTACCCGGTTTGGAAAATCCTTCACAATTTTCACAAAACGCCCCAACTGTGCTTGATTTTGCTCGTTTTTCAATAAGCCCGCCCTCTGGCCCCTTTTAGCAAAGATTTGGGAAAATCCGCATTTTTGACTTTTTCGACACTACCGGCCTTGTCGTTTTTTTCAAATTTTGCCCGGTTTGGAAAATCCTTCACAATTTTCCCAAAACGCCCCAACTGTGCTTGATTTTGCTCCTTTCTGACTCAGTCCGCCCCCCTGGCCCGTTTTAGCAAGGTTTTGGAAAATCCCAATTTTTGACTTTTTCGACACTGCCGGACCTGTCGTTTTTTTCAAAATTTGCCCACTTTGGAAAATCCTTCACAATTTTCTCAAAACGCCCCAACTGTGCTTGATTTTGCTCCTTTCTGACTCAGTCCACCCCCTGGCCCCTTTTAGCAAGGTTTTTGAAAATCCCCATTTTTGACTTTTTCGACACTACCGCCCCTGTCGTTTTTTTCAATTTTTGCCCACTTTGGAAAATCCTTCACAATTTTCACAAAACGCCCCAACTGTGCTTGACTTTGCTTCTTTTTCACCCAGCCCCCCCCTCTGGCCTCTTTAAGCAAAGTTTGGGAAAATCCCCATTTTTGACTTTTTCGACACTATCGGCACTGTCGTTTTTTTCAAATTTTGCCCGGTTTGGAAAATCCTTCACAATTTTCCCAAAACGCCCCAACTGTGCTTGATTTTGCTCCTTTCTGACTCAGTCCGCCCCCCTGGCCCCTTTTAGCAAGGTTTGGGAAAATCCCCATTTTTGACTTTTTCGACACTACCGGCCCTGTCTTTTTTTTCAAATTTTACCCGGTTTGGAAAATCCTTCACAATTTTCACAAAACGCCCCAACTGTGCTTGATTTTGCTCGTTTTTCAATAAGCCCGCCCTCTGGCCCCTTTTAGCAAAGATTTGGGAAAATCCGCATTTTTGACTTTTTCGACACTACCGGCCCTGTCGTTTTTTTCAAATTTTGCCCGGTTTGGAAAATCCTTCACAATTTTCCCAAAACGCCCCAACTGTGCTTGATTTTGCTCCTTTCTGACTCAGTCCGCCCCCCTGGCCCGTTTTAGCAAGGTTTTGGAAAATCCCAATTTTTGACTTTTTCGACACTGCCGGATCTGTCGTTTTTTTCAAAATTTGCCCACTTTGGAAAATCCTTCACAATTTTCTCAAAACGCCCCAACTGTGCTTGATTTTGCTCCTTTCTGACTCAGTCCACCCCCTGGCCCCTTTTAGCAAGGTTTGTGAAAATCCCCATTTTTGACTTTTTCGACACTACCGCCCCTGTCGTTTTTTTCAATTTTTGCCCACTTTGGAAAATCCTTCACAATTTTCACAAAACGCCCCAACTGTGCTTGACTTTGCTTCTTTTTCACCCAGCCCCCCCCTCTGGCCTCTTTAAGCAAAGTTTGGGAAAATCCCCATTTTTGACTTTTTCGACACTACCGGCACTGTCGTTTTTTTCAAATTTTGCCCGGTTTGGAAAATCCTTCACAATTTTCCCAAAACGCCCCAACTGTGCTTGATTTTGCTCCTTTCTGACTCAGTCCGCCCCCCTGGCCCGTTTTAGCAAGGTTTTGGAAAATCCCAATTTTTGACTTTTTCGACACTGCCGGACCTGTCGTTTTTTTCAAAATTTGCCCACTTTGGAAAATCCTTCACAATTTTCTCAAAACGCCCCAACTGTGCTTGATTTTGCTCCTTTCTGACTCAGTCCACCCCCTGGCCCCTTTTAGCAAGGTTTGTGAAAATCCCCATTTTTGACTTTTTCGACACTACCGGCCCTGTCGTTTTTTTCAATTTTTGCCCACTTTGGAAAATCCTTCACAATTTTCCCAAAACGCCCCAACTGTGCTTGATTTTGCTCCTTTCTGACTCAGTCCGCCCCCCTGGCCCGTTTTAGCAAGGTTTTGGAAAATCCCAATTTTTGACTTTTTCGACACTACCGGACCTGTCGTTTTTTTCAAAATTTGCCCACTTTGGAAAATCCTTCACAATTTTCTCAAAACGCCCCAACTGTGCTTGATTTTGCTCCTTTCTGACTCAGTCCACCCCCTGGCCCCTTTTAGCAAGGTTTGTGAAAATCCCCATTTTTGACTTTTTCGACACTACCGCCCCTGTCGTTTTTTTCAATTTTTGCCCACTTTGGAAAATCCTTCACAATTTTCACAAAACGCCCCAACTGTGCTTGACTTTGCTTCTTTTTCACCCAGCCCCCCCCTCTGGCCTCTTTAAGCAAAGTTTGGGAAAATCCCCATTTTTGACTTTTTCGACACTATCGGCACTGTCGTTTTTTTCAAATTTTGCCCGGTTTGGAAAATCCTTCACAATTTTCCCAAAACGCCCCAACTGTGCTTGATTTTGCTCCTTTCTGACTCAGTCCGCCCCCCTGGCCCCTTTTAGCAAGGTTTGGGAAAATCCCCATTTTTGACTTTTTCGACACTACCGGCCCTGTCTTTTTTTTCAAATTTTGCCCGGTTTGGAAAATCCTTCACAATTTTCACACAACGCCCCAACTGTGCTTGATTTTGCTCGTTTTTCAATAAGCCCGCCCCCTGGCCCCTTTTAGCAAAGATTTGGGAAAATCCGCATTTTTGACTTTTTCGACACTACCGGCCCTGTCGTTTTTTTCAAATTTTGCCCGGTTTGGAAAATCCTTCACAATTTTCACACAACGCCCCAACTGTGCTTGATTTTGCTCCTTTCTCACTCAGCCCGCCCCCCTGGCCCCTTTTAGCAAGGATTTGGGAAAATCCCCATTTTTGACTTTTTCGACACTACCGGCCCTGTCGTTTTTTTCAATTTTTGCCCACTTTGGAAAATCCTTCACAATTTTCACAAAACGCCCCAACTGTGCTTGATTTTGCTTGTTTTTCACTCAGCCCCCCCCCCTCTGGCCTCTTTAAGCAAATTTTGTGAAAATCCCCAATTTGGACTTTTTCGAGACTACCGGCCTTGTCTTTTTTTTCAAATTTTGCCCGGTTTGGAAAATCCTTCACAATTTTCACACAACGCCCCAACTGTGCTTGATTTTGCTCCTTTCTCACTCAGCCCGCCCCCCTGGCCCCTTTTAGCAAGGATTTGGGAAAATCCCCATTTTTGACGTTTTCGACACTACCGGCCCTGTCGTTTTTTTCAATTTTTGCCCACTATGGAAAATCCTTCACAATTTTCACAAAACGCCCCAACTGTGCTTGATTTTGCTTGTTTTTCACTCAGCCCCCCCCTCTGGCCTCTTTAAGCAAATTTTGTGAAAATCCCCATTTTTGACTTTTTCGACACTACCGGCCCTGTCTTTTTTTTCAAATTTTGCCCGGTTTGGAAAATCCTTCACAATTTTCCCAAAACGCCCCAACTGTGCTTGATTTTGCTCCTTTCTGACTCAGTCCGCCCCCCTGGCCCCTTTTAGCAAGGTTTGGGAAAATCCCCATTTTTGACTTTTTCGACACTACCGGCCCTGTCGTTTTTTTCAAATTTTGCCCGGTTTGGAAAATCCTTCACAATTTTCCCAAAACGCCCCAACTGTGCTTGATTTTGCTCCTTTCTGACTCAGTCCGCCCCCCTGGCCCCTTTTAGCAAGGTTTGGGAAAATCCCCATTTTTGACTTTTTCGACACTACCGGACCTGTCGTTTTTTTCAAATTTTGCCCGGTTTGGAAAATCCTTCACAATTTTCTCAAAACGCCCCAACTATGCTTGATTTTGCTCCTTTCTGACTCAGCCCGCCCCCCTGGCCCCTTTTAGCAAGGTTTGGGAAAATCCCCATTTTTGACTTTTTCGACACTACCGGCCCTGTCGTTTTTTTCAAATTTTGCCCGGTTTGGAAAATCCTTCACAATTTTCCCAAAACGCCCCAACTGTGCTTGATTTTGCTCCTTTCTTACTTAGTCCGCCCCCCTGGCCCCTTTTAGCAAGGTTTTGGAAAATCCCCATTTTGGACTTTTTCGACACTACCGGACCTGTCGTTTTTTTCAAATTTTGCCCGGTTTGGAAAATCCTTCACAATTTTCTCAAAACGCCCCAACTGTGCTTGATTTTGCTCCTTTCTGACTCAGCCCGCCCCCCTGGCCCCTTTTAGCAGAGTTTGGGAAAATCCCCATTTTTGACTTTTTCGACACTACCGGCCCTGTCGTTTTTTTCAATTTTTGCCCGGTTTGGAAAATCCTTCACAATTTTCCCAAAACGCCCCAACTGTGCTTGATTTTGCTCCTTTCTGACTCAGTCCGCCCCCCTGGCCCCTTTTAGCAAGGTTTTGGAAAATCCCAATTTTTGACTTTTTCGACACTACCGGACCTGTCGTTTTTTTCGAAATTTGCCCACTTTGGAAAATCCTTCACAATTTTCTCAAAACGCCCCAACTGTGCTTGATTTTGCTCCTTTCTGACTCAGTCCACCCCCTGGCCCCTTTTAGCAAGGTTTGTGAAAATCCCCATTTTTGACTTTTTCGACACTACCGCCCCTGTCGTTTTTTTCAATTTTTGCCCACTATGGAAAATCCTTCACAATTTTCTCAAAACGCCCCAACTGTGCTTGATTTTGCTTGTTTTTCACTCAGCCCCCCCCTCTGGCCTCTTTAAGAAAATTTTGTGAAAATCCCCATTTTTGACTTTTTCGACACTACCGGCCCTGTCTTTTTTTTCAAATTTTGCCCGGTTTGGAAAATCCTTCACAATTTTCACACAACTACCCAACTGTGCTTGATTTTGCTCCTTTCTCACTCAGCCCGCCCCCCTGGCACCTTTTAGCAAGGATTTGGGAAAATCCCCATTTTTGACTTTTTCGACACTACCGGCCCTGTCTTTTTTTTTCAAATTTTACCCGGTTTGGAAAATCCTTCACAATTTTCACAAAACGCCCCAACTGTGCTTGATTTTGCTCGTTTTTCAATAAGCCCGCCCCCTGGCCCCTTTTAGCAAAGATTTGGGAAAATCCGCATTTTTGACTTTTTCGACACTACCGGCCCTGTCGTTTTTTTCAAATTTTGCCCGGTTTGGAAAATCCTTCACAATTTTCCCAAAACGCCCCAACTGTGCTTGATTTTGCTCCTTTCTTACTTAGTCCGCCCCCCTGGCCCCTTTTAGCAAGGTTTTGGAAAATCCCCATTTTTGACTTTTTCGACACTACCGGACCTGTCGTTTTTTTCAAATTTTGCCCGGTTTGGAAAATCCTTCACAATTTTCTCAAAACGCCCCAACTGTGCTTGATTTTGCTCCTTTCTGACTCAGCCCGCCCCCCTGGCCCCTTTTAGCAAGGTTTGGGAAAATCCCCATTTTTGACTTTTTCGACACTACCGGCTCTGTCGTTTTTTTCAATTTTTGCCCACTATGGAAAATCCTTCACAATTTTCACAAAACGCCCCAACTGTGCTTGATTTTGCTTGTTTTTCACTCAGCCCCCCCCTCTGGCCTCTTTAAGCAAATTTTGTGAAAATCCCCATTTTTGACTTTTTCGACACTACCGGCCCTGTCTTTTTTTTCAAATTTTGCCCGGTTTGGAAAATCCTTCACAATTTTCACACAACGCCCCAACTGTGCTTGATTTTGCTCCTTTCTCACTCAGCCCGCCCCCCTGGCCCCTTTTAGCAAGGATTTGGGAAAATCCCCATTTTTGACTTTTTCGACACTACCGGCCCTGTCGTTTTTTTCAAATTTTGCCCGGTTTGGAACATCCTTCACAATTTTCACAAAACGCCCCAACTGTGCTTGATTTTGCTCCTTTCTGACTCAGTCCGCCCCCCTGGCCCCTTTTAGCAAGGTTTGGGAAAATCCCCATTTTTTACTTTTTCGACACTACCGGCCCTGTCTTTTTTTTTCAAATTTTACCCGGTTTGGAAAATCCTTCACAATTTTCACAAAACGCCCCAACTATGCTTGATTTTGCTTGTTTTTCACTCAGCCCCCCCCCCCTCTGGCCTCTTTAAGCAAATTTTGTGAAAATCCCCATTTTGGACTTTTTCGACACTACCGGCCCTGTCTTTTTTTTCAAATTTTGCCCGGTTTGGAAAATCCTTCACAATTTTCCCAAAACGCCCCAACTGTGCTTGATTTTGCTCCTTTCTTACTTAGTCCGCCCCCCTGGCCCCTTTTAGCAAGGTTTTGGAAAATCCCCATTTTGGACTTTTTCGACACTACCGGACCTGTCGTTTTTTTTTCAAATTTTGCCCGGTTTGGAAAATCCTTCACAATTTTCTCAAAACGCCCCAACTGTGCTTGATTTTGCTCCTTTCTGACTCAGCCCGCCCCCCTGGCCCCTTTTAGCAAGGTTTGGGAAAATCCCCATTTTTGACTTTTTCGACACTACCGGCCCTGTCGTTTTTTTCAATTTTTGCCCACTTTGGAAAATCCTTCACAATTTTCACAAAACGCCCCAACTGTGCTTGATTTTGCTTGTTTTTCACTCAGCCCCCCCCCTCTGGCCTCTTTAAGCAAATTTTGTGAAAATCCCCATTTTTGACTTTTTCGACACTACCGGCCCTGTCTTTTTTTTCAAATTTTGCCCGGTTTGGAAAATCCTTCACAATTTTCCCAAAACGCCCCAACTGTGCTTGATTTTGCTCCTTTCTTACTTAGTCCGCCCCCCTGGCCCCTTTTAGCAAGGTTTTGGAAAATCCCCATTTTGGACTTTTTCGACACTACCGGACCTGTCGTTTTTTTTTCAAATTTTGCCCGGTTTGGAAAATCCTTCACAATTTTCTCAAAACGCCCCAACTGTGCTTGATTTTGCTCCTTTCTGACTCAGCCCGCCCCCCTGGCCCCTTTTAGCAAGGTTTGGGAAAATCCCCATTTTTGACTTTTTCGACACTACCGGCCCTGTCGTTTTTTTCAATTTTTGCCCACTTTGGAAAATCCTTCACAATTTTCACAAAACGCCCCAACTGTGCTTGATTTTGCTCCTTTCTGACTCAGTCCGCCCCCCTGGCCCGTTTTAGCAAGGTTTTGGAAAATCCCAATTTTTGACTTTTTCGACACTACCGGACCTGTCGTTTTTTTCAAAATTTGCCCACTTTGGAAAATCCTTCACAATTTTCTCAAAACGCCCCAACTGTGCTTGATTTTGCTCCTTTCTGACTCAGTCCACCCCCTGGCCCCTTTTAGCAAGGTTTGTGAAAATCCCCATTTTTGACTTTTTCGTTTTTTTCAATTTTTGCCCACTTTGGAAAATCCTTCACAATTTTCACAAAACGCCCCAACTGTGCTTGACTTTGCTTCTTTTTCACCCAGCCCCCCCCTCTGGCCTCTTTAAGCAAAGTTTGGGAAAATCCCCATTTTTGACTTTTTCGACACTACCGGCACTGTCGTTTTTTTCAAATTTTGCCCGGTTTGGAAAATCCTTCACAATTTTCCCAAAACGCCCCAACTGTGCTTGATTTTGCTCCTTTCTGACTCAGTCCGCCCCCCTGGCCCCTTTTAGCAAGGTTTGGGAAAATCCCCATTTTTGACTTTTTCGACACTACCGGCCCTGTCTTTTTTTTCAAATTTTACCCGGTTTGGAAAATCCTTCACAATTTTCACAAAACGCCCCAACTGTGCTTGATTTTGCTCGTTTTTCAATAAGCCCGCCCTCTGGCCCCTTTTAGCAAAGATTTGGGAAAATCCGCATTTTTGACTTTTTCGACACTACCGGCCCTGTCGTTTTTTTCAAATTTTGCCCGGTTTGGAAAATCCTTCACAATTTTCCCAAAACGCCCCAACTGTGCTTGATTTTGCTCCTTTCTGACTCAGTCCGCCCCCCTGGCCCGTTTTAAAAGGTTTTGGAAAATCCCAATTTTTGACTTTTTCGACACTGCCGGACCTGTCGTTTTTTTCAAAATTTGCCCACTTTGGAAAATCCTTCACAATTTTCTCAAAACGCCCCAACTGTGCTTGATTTTGCTCCTTTCTGACTCAGTCCACCCCCTGGCCCCTTTTAGCAAGGTTTGTGAAAATCCCCATTTTTGACTTTTTCGACACTACCCGCCCCTGTCGTTTTTTTCAATTTTTGCCCACTTTGGAAAATCCTTCACAATTTTCACAAAACGCCCCAACTGTGCTTGACTTTGCTCCTTTTTCACCCAGCCCCCCCCCTCTGGCCTCTTTAAGCAAATTTTGTGAAAATCCCCATTTTTGACTTTTTCGACACTACCGCCCCTGTCGTTTTTTTCAATTTTTGCCCACTTTGGAAAATCCTTCACAATTTTCACACAACGCCCCAACTGTGCTTGATTTTGCTCCTTTCTCACTCAGCCCGCCCCCCTGGCACCTTTTAGCAAGGATTTGGGAAAATCCCCATTTTTGACTTTTTCGACACTACCGGCCCTGTCGTTTTTTTTCAAATTTTACCCGGTTTGGAAAATCCTTCACAATTTTCCCAAAACGCCCCAACTGTGCTTGATTTTGCTCCTTTCTTACTTAGTCCGCCCCCCTGGCCCCTTTTAGCAAGGTTTTGGAAAATCCCCATTTTTGACTTTTTCGACACTACCGGCACTGTCGTTTTTTTCAAATTTTGCCCGGTTTGGAAAATCCTTCACAATTTTCTCAAAACGCCCCAACTGTGCTTGATTTTGCTCCTTTCTGACTCAGCCCGCCCCCCTGGCACCTTTTAGCAAGGATTTGGGAAAATCCCCATTTTTGACTTTTTCGACACTACCGGCCCTGTCGTTTTTTTTCAAATTTTACCCGGTTTGGAAAATCCTTCACAATTTTCCCAAAACGCCCCAACTGTGCTTGATTTTGCTCCTTTCTTACTTAGTCCGCCCCCCTGGCCCCTTTTAGCAAGGTTTTGGAAAATCCCCATTTTGGACTTTTTCGACACTACCGGACCTGTCGTTTTTTTCAAATTTTGCCCGGTTTGGAAAATCCTTCACAAATTTCTCAAAACGCCCCAACTGTGCTTGATTTTGCTCCTTTCTGACTCAGCCCGCCCCCCTGGCCCCTTTTAGCAAGGTTTGGGAAAATCCCCATTTTTGACTTTTTCGACACTACCGGCCCTGTCGTTTTTTTCAATTTTTGCCCGGTTTGGAAAATCCTTCACAATTTTCCCAAAACGCCCCAACTGTGCTTGATTTTGCTCCTTTCTGACTCAGTCCGCCCCCCTGGCCCGTTTTAGCAAGGTTTTGGAAAATCCCAATTTTTGACTTTTTCGACACTACAGGACGTGTCTTTTTTTTCAAAATTTGCCCACTTTGGAAAATCCTTCACAATTTTCTCAAAACGCCCCAACTGTGCTTGATTTTGCTCCTTTCTGACTCAGTCCACCCCCTGGCCCCTTTTAGCAAGGTTTGTGAAAATCCCCATTTTTGACTTTTTCGACACTACCGCCCCTGTCGTTTTTTTCAATTTTTACCCACTTTGAAAAATCCTTCACAATTTTCACAAAACGCCCCAACTGTGCTTGACTTTGCTTCTTTTTCACCCAGCCCCCCCCTCTGGCCTCTTTAAGCAAAGTTTGGGAAAATCCCCATTTTTGACTTTTTCGACACTACCGGCACTGTCGTTTTTTTCAAATTTTGCCCGGTTTGGAAAATCCTTCACAATTTTCCCAAAACGCCCCAACTGTGCTTGATTTTGCTCCTTTCTGACTCAGTCCGCCCCCCTGGCCCCTTTTAGCAAGGTTTGGGAAAATCCCCATTTTTGACTTTTTCGACACTACCGGCCCTGTCTTTTTTTTCAAATTTTACCCGGTTTGGAAAATCCTTCACAATTTTCACAAAACGCCCCAACTGTGCTTGATTTTGCTCGTTTTTCAATAAGCCCGCCCTCTGGCCCCTTTTAGCAAAGATTTGGTAAAATCCGCATTTTTGACTTTTTCGACACTACCGGCCCTGTCGTTTTTTTCAAATTTTGCCCGGTTTGGAAAATCCTTCACAATTTTCCCAAAACGCCCCAACTGTGCTTGATTTTGCTCCTTTCTGACTCAGTCCGCCCCCCTGGCCCGTTTTAGCAAGGTTTTGGAAAATCCCAATTTTTGACTTTTTCGACACTACCGGACCTGTCGTTTTTTTCAAAATTTGCCCACTTTGGAAAATCCTTCACAATTTTCTCAAAACGCCCCAACTGTGCTTTATTTTGCTCGTTTTTCAATAAGCCCGCCCTCTGGCCCCTTTTAGCAAAGATTTGGGAAAATCCGCATTTTTGACTTTTTCGACACTACCCGGCCCTGTCGTTTTTTTCAAATTTTGCCCGGTTTGGAAAATCCTTCACAATTTTCCCAAAACGCCCCAACTGTGCTTGATTTTGCTCCTTTCTGACTCAGTCCGCCCCCCTGGCCCGTTTTAGCAAGGTTTTGGAAAATCCCCATTTTTGACTTTTTCGACACTACCGCCCCTGTCGTTTTTTTCAATTTTTGCCCACTATGGAAAATCCTTCACAATTTTCACAAAACGCCCCAACTGTGCTTGACTTTGCTTCTTTTTCACCCAGCCCCCCCCTCTGGCCTCTTTAAGCAAAGTTTGGGAAAATCCCCATTTTTGAATTTTTTGACACTACCGCCCCTGTCGTTTTTTTCAATTTTTGCCCACTATGGAAAATCCTTCACAATTTTCACAAAACGCCCCAACTGTGCTTGACTTTGCTTCTTTTTCACCCAGCCCCCCCCCTCTGGCCTCTTTAAGCAAGGTTTGGGAAAATCCCCATTTTTGACTTTTTCGACACTACCGGCACTGTCGTTTTTTTTCAAATTTTGCCCGGTTTGGAAAATCCTTCACAATTTTCCCAAAACGCCCCAACTGTGCTTGATTTTGCTCCTTTCTTACTTAGTCCGCCCCCCTGGCCCCTTTTAGCAAGGTTTGGGAAAATCCCCATTTTTGACTTTTTCGACACTACCGGCCCTGTCTTTTTTTTCAAATTTTGCCCGGTTTGGAAAATCCTTCACAATTTTCCCAAAACGCCCCAACTGTGCTTGATTTTGCTCCTTTCTGACTCAGTCCGCCCCCCTGGCCCGTTTTAGCAAGGTTTTGGAAAATCCCAATTTTTGACTTTTTCGACACTACCGGACCTGTCGTTTTTTTCAAATTTTGCCCGGTTTGGAAAATCCTTCACAATTTTCTCAAAACGCCCCAACTGTGCTTGATTTTGCTCCTTTCTGACTCAGTCCACCCCCTGGCCCCTTTTAGCAAGGTTTGGGAAAATCCGCATTTTGACTTTTTCGACACTACCGGACCTGTCGTTTTTTTCAAATTTTGCCCGGTTTGGAAAATCCTTCACAATTTTCTCAAAACGCCCCAACTGTGCTTGATTTTGCTCGTTTTTCAATCAGCCCGCCCCCTGGCCCCTTTTAGCAAAAATTTGGGAAAATCCCCATTTTTGACTTTTTCGACACTACCGGCCCTGTCGTTTTTTTCAAATTTTGCCCGGTTTGGAAAATCCTTCACAATTTTCCCAAAACGCCCCAACTGTGCTTGATTTTGCTCCTTTCTGACTCAGTCCACCCCCTGGCCCCTTTTAGCATGGTTTGTGAAAATCCCCATTTTTGACTTTTTCGACACTACCGGACCTGTCGTTTTTTTCAAATTTTGCCCACTTTGGAAAATCCTTCACAATTTTCACAAAACGCCCCAACTGTGCTTGACTTTGCTCCTTTTTCACCCAGCCCCCCCCCCTCTGGCCTCTTTAAGCAAAGTTTGGGAAAATCCCCATTTTTGACTTTTTCGACACTAACGGCCCTGTCGTTTTTTTCAAATTTTGCCCGGTTTGGAAAATCCTTCACAATTTTCCCAAAACGCCCCAACTGTGCTTGATTTTGCTCCTTTCTGACTCAGTCCGCCCCCCTGGCCCGTTTTAGCAAGGTTTTGGAAAATCCCAATTTTTGACTTTTTCGACACTACCGGACCTGTCGTTTTTTTCAAAATTTGCCCACTTTGGAAAATCCTTCACAATTTTCTCAAAACGCCCCAACTGTGCTTGATTTTGCTCGTTTTTCAATAAGCCCGCCCTCTGGCCCCTTTTAGCAAAGATTTGGGAAAATCCGCATTTTTGACTTTTTCGACACTACCGGCCCTGTCGTTTTTTTCAAATTTTGCCCGGTTTGGAAAATCCTTCACAATTTTCCCAAAACGCCCCAACTGTGCTTGATTTTGCTCCTTTCTGACTCAGTCCGCCCCCCTGGCCCGTTTTAGCAAGGTTTTGGAAAATCCCCATTTTTGACTTTTTCGACACTACCGGCCCTGTCTTTTTTTTCAAATTTTACCCGGTTTGGAAAATCCTTCACAATTTTCACAAAACGCCCCAACTGTGCTTGATTTTGCTCGTTTTTCAATAAGCCCGCCCTCTGGCCCCTTTTAGCAAAGATTTGGGAAAATCCGCATTTTTGACTTTTTCGACACTACCGGCCCTGTCGTTTTTTTCAAATTTTGCCCGGTTTGGAAAATCCTTCACAATTTTCACAAAACGCCCCAACTGTGCTTGATTTTGCTCCTTTCTGACTCAGTCCGCCCCCCTGGCCCGTTTTAGCAAGGTTTTGGAAAATCCCAATTTTTGACTTTTTCGACACTACCGGACCTGTCGTTTTTTTCAAATTTTGCCCGGTTTGGAAAATCCTTCACAATTTTCTCAAAACGCCCCAACTGTGCTTGATTTTGCTCCTTTCTGACTCAGTCCACCCCCTGGCCCCTTTTAGCAAGGTTTGGGAAAATCCGCATTTTTGACTTTTTCGACACTACCGGACCTGTCGTTTTTTTCAAATTTTGCCCGGTTTGGAAAATCCTTCACAATTTTCTCAAAACGCCCCAACTGTGCTTGATTTTGCTCGTTTTTCAATCAGCCCGCCCCCTGGCCCCTTTTAGCAAAAATTTGGGAAAATCCCCATTTTTGACTTTTTCGACACTACCGGCCCTGTCGTTTTTTTCAAATTTTGCCCGGTTTGGAAAATCCTTCACAATTTTCCCAAAACGCCCCAACTGTGCTTGATTTTGCTCCTTTCTGACTCAGTCCACCCCCTGGCCCCTTTTAGCATGGTTTGTGAAAATCCCCATTTTTGACTTTTTCGACACTACCGGACCTGTCGTTTTTTTCAAATTTTGCCCACTTTGGAAAATCCTTCACAATTTTCACAAAACGCCCCAACTGTGCTTGACTTTGCTCCTTTTTCACCCAGCCCCCCCCCCTCTGGCCTCTTTAAGCAAAGTTTGGGAAAATCCCCATTTTTGACTTTTTCGACACTAACGGCCCTGTCGTTTTTTTCAAATTTTGCCCGGTTTGGAAAATTCTTCACAATTTTCCCAAAACGCCCCAACTGTGCTTGATTTTGCTCCTTTCTTACTTAGTCCGCCCCCCTGGCCCCTTTTAGCAAGGTTTTGGAAAATCCCCATTTTGGACTTTTTCGACACTACCGGACCTGTCGTTTTTTTCAAATTTTGCCCGGTTTGGAAAATCCTTCACAATTTTCTCAAAACGCCCCAACTATGCTTGATTTTGCTCCTTTCTGACTCAGCCCGCCCCCTGGCCCCTTTTAGCAATGTTTGGGAAAATCCCCATTTTTGACTTTTTCGACACTACCGGCCCTGTCGTTTTTTTCAATTTTTGCCCACTATGGAAATTCCTGCACAATTTTCACAAAACGCCCCAACTGTGCTTGATTTTGCTTGTTTTTCACTCAGCCCCCCCCTCTGGCCTCTTTAAGCAAATTTTGTGAAAATCCCCATTTTTGACTTTTTCGACACTACCGGCCCTGTCGTTTTTCTCAATTTTTGCCCACTATGGAAAATCCTTCACAATTTTCACAAAACGCCCCAACTGTGCTTGATTTTGCTTGTTTTTCACTCAGCCCCCCCCCCTCTGGCCTCTTTAAGCAAATTTTGTGAAAATCCCCATTTTTGACTTTTTCGACACTACCGGCCCTGTCGTTTTTTTCAAATTTTGCCCGGTTTGGAAAATCCTTCACAATTTTCCCAAAACGCCCCAACTGTGCTTGATTTTGCTCCTTTCTGACTCAGTCCGCCCCCCTGGCCCGTTTTAGCAAGGTTTTGGAAAATCCCAATTTTTGACTTTTTCGACACTACCGGACCTGTCGTTTTTTTCAAATTTTGCCCGGTTTGGAAAATCCTTCACAATTTTCTCAAAACGCCCCAACTGTGCTTGATTTTGCTCCTTTCTGACTCAGTCCACCCCCTGGCCCCTTTTAGCAAGGTTTGGGAAAATCCGCATTTTTGACTTTTTCGACACTACCGGACCTGTCGTTTTTTTCAAATTTTGCCCGGTTTGGAAAATCCTTCACAATTTTCTCAAAACGCCCCAACTGTGCTTGATTTTGCTCGTTTTTCAATCAGCCCGCCCCCTGGCCCCTTTTAGCAAAAATTTGGGAAAATCCCCATTTTTGACTTTTTCGACACTACCGGCCCTGTCGTTTTTTTCAAATTTTGCCCGGTTTGGAAAATCCTTCACAATTTTCCCAAAACGCCCCAACTGTGCTTGATTTTGCTCCTTTCTGACTCAGTCCACCCCCTGGCCCCTTTTAGCATGGTTTGTGAAAATCCCCATTTTTGACTTTTTTCGACACTACCGGACCTGTCGTTTTTTTCAAATTTTGCCCACTTTGGAAAATCCTTCACAATTTTCACAAAACGCCCCAACTGTGCTTGACTTTGCTCCTTTTTCACCCAGCCCCCCCCCCCTCTGGCCTCTTTAAGCAAAGTTTGGGAAAATCCCCATTTTTGACTTTTTCGACACTAACGGCCCTGTCGTTTTTTTCAAATTTTGCCCGGTTTGGAAAATCCTTCACAATTTTCCCAAAACGCCCCAACTGTGCTTGATTTTGCTCCTTTCTTACTTAGTCCGCCCCCCTGGCCCCTTTTAGCAAGGTTTTGGAAAATCCCCATTTTGGACTTTTTCGACACTACCGGACCTGTCGTTTTTTTCAAATTTTGCCCGGTTTGGAAAATCCTTCACAATTTTCTCAAAACGCCCCAACTATGCTTGATTTTGCTCCTTTCTGACTCAGCCCGCCCCCTGGCCCCTTTTAGCAATGTTTGGGAAAATCCCCATTTTTGACTTTTTCGACACTACCGGCCCTGTCGTTTTTTTCAATTTTTGCCCACTATGGAAAATCCTGCACAATTTTCACAAAACGCCCCAACTGTGCTTGATTTTGCTTGTTTTTCACTCAGCCCCCCCCTCTGGCCTCTTTAAGCAAATTTTGTGAAAATCCCCATTTTTGACTTTTTCGACACTACCCGGCCCTGTCGTTTTTCTCAATTTTTGCCCACTATGGAAAATCCTTCACAATTTTCACAAAACGCCCCAACTGTGCTTGATTTTGCTTGTTTTTCACTCAGCCCCCCCCCTCTGGCCTCTTTAAGCAAATTTTGTGAAAATCCCCATTTTTGACTTTTTCGACACTACCGGCCCTGTCGTTTTTTTCAAATTTTGCCCGGTTTGGAAAATCCTTCACAATTTTCCCAAAACGCCCCAACTGTGCTTGATTTTGCTCCTTTCTGACTCAGTCCGCCCCCCTGGCCCGTTTTAGCAAGGTTTTGGAAAATCCCAATTTTTGACTTTTTCGACACTACCGGACCTGTCGTTTTTTTCAAAATTTGCCCACTTTGGAAAATCCTTCACAATTTTCTCAAAACGCCCCAACTGTGCTTGATTTTGCTCCTTTCTGACTCAGTCCACCCCCTGGCCCCTTTTAGCAAGGTTTGTGAAAATCCCCATTTTTGACTTTTTCGACACTACCGCCCCTGTCGTTTTTTTCAAATTTTGCCCGGTTTGGAAAATCCTTCACAATTTTCCCAAAACGCCCCAACTGTGCTTGATTTTGCTCCTTTCTTACTTAGTCCGCCCCCCTGGCCCCTTTTAGCAAGGTTTTGGAAAATCCCCATTTTGGACTTTTTCGACACTACCGGACCTGTCGTTTTTTTCAAATTTTGCCCGGTTTGGAAAATCCTTCACAATTTTCTCAAAACGCCCCAACTGTGCTTGATTTTGCTCCTTTCTGACTCAGTCCACCCCCTGGCCCCTTTTAGCAAGGTTTGTGAAAATCCCCATTTTTGACTTTTTCGACACTACCGCCCCTGTCGTTTTTTTCAAATTTTGCCCGGTTTGGAAAATCCTTCACAATTTTCCCAAAACGCCCCAACTGTGTTTGATTTTGCTCCTTTCTGACTCAGTCCGCACCCCTGGCCCCTTTTAGCAAGGTTTGGGAAAATCCCCATTTTTGACTTTTTCGACACTACCGGCCCTGTCTTTTTTTTCCAAATTTTGCCCGGTTTGGAAAATCCTTCACAATTTTCCCAAAACGCCCCAACTGTGTTTGATTTTGCTCCTTTCTGACTCAGTCCGCACCCCTGGCCCCTTTTAGCAAGGTTTGGGAAAATCCCCATTTTTGACTTTTTCGACACTACCGGCCCTGTCTTTTTTTTCAAATTTTGCCTGGTTTGGAAAATCCTTCACAATTTTCCCAAAACGCCCCAACTGTGCTTGATTTTGCTCCTTTCTGACTCAGTCCGCCCCCCTGGCCCCTTTTAGCAAGGTTTGGGAAAATCCCCATTTTTGACTTTTTCGACACTACCGGCCCTGTCGTTTTTTCAAATTTTGCCCGGTTTTGGAAAATCCTTCACAATTTTCACAAAACGCCCCAACTGTGCTTGACTTTGCTCCTTTTTCACCCAGCCCCCCCCCTCTAACCTCTTTAAGCAAAGTTTGGGAAAATCCCCATTTTGAACTTTTTCGACACTACCGGCACTGTCGTTTTTTTCAAATTTTGCCCGGTTCGGAAAATCCTTCACAATTTTCCCAAAACGCCCCAACTGTGTTTGATTTTGCTCCTTTCTGACTCAGTCCGCACCCCTGGCCCCTTTTAGCAAGGTTTGGGAAAATCCCTATTTTTGACTTTTTCGACACTACCCGGCCCTGTCTTTTTTTTCCAAATTTTGCCCGATTTTGAAGATCCTTCACAATTTTCCCAAAACGCCCCAACTGTGTTTGATTTTGCTCCTTTCTGACTCAGTCCGCACCCCTGGCCCCTTTTAGCAAGGTTTGGGAAAATCCCCATTTTTGACTTTTTCGACACTACCGGCCCTGTCTTTATTTTCAAATTTTGCCCGGTTTGGAAAATCCTTCACAATTTTCACAAAACGCCCCAACTGTGCTTGATTTTTCTCGTTTTTCAATAAGCCCGCCCCCTGGCCCCTTTTAGCAAAGATTTGGGAAAATCCTCATTTTTGACTTTTTCAACACTACCGGCCCTGTCGTTTTTTTCAAATTTTGCCCGGTTTGGAAAATCCTTCACAATTTTCCCAAAACGCCCCAACTGTGCTTGATTTTGCTCCTTTCTCACTCAGCCCGCCCCCCTGGCACCTTTTAGCAAGGATTTGGGAAAATCCCCATTTTTGACTTTTTCGACACTACCGGCCCTGTCTATTTTTTCAAATTTTACCCGGTTTGGAAAATCCTTCACAATTTTCACAAAACGCCCCAACTGTGCTTGATTTTGCTCGTTTTTCAATAAGCCCGCCCCCTGGCCCCTTTTAGCAAAGATTTGGGAAAATCCACATTTTTGACTTTTTCGACACTACCGGACCTGTCGTTTTTTTCAAATTTTGCCCGGTTTGGAAAATCCTTCACAATTTTCCCAAAACGCCCCAACTGTGCTTGATTTTGCTCCTTTCTGACTCAGTCCGCCCCCCTGGCCCGTTTTAGCAAGGTTTTGGAAAATCCCAATTTTTGACTTTTTCGACACTACCGGACCTGTCGTTTTTTTCAAATTTTGCCCGGTTTGGAAAATCCTTCACAATTTTCCCAAAACGCCCCAACTGTGCTTGATTTTGCTCGTTTTTCAATAAGCCCGCCCCCTGGCCCCTTTTAGCAAAGATTTGGGAAAATCCGCATTTTTGACTTTTTCGACACTACCGGCCCTGTCGTTTTTTTCAAATTTTGCCCGGTTTGGAAAATCCTTCACAATTTTCTCAAAACCCCCCAACTATGCTTGATTTTGCTCCTTTCTGACTCAGCCCGCCCCCCTGGCCCCTTTTAGCAAGGTTTGGGAAAATCCCCATTTTTGACTTTTTCGACACTACCGGCCCTGTCGTTTTTTTCAAATTTTGCCCGGTTTGGAAAATCCTTCACAATTTTCCCAAAACGCCCCAACTGTGCTTGATTTTGCTAGTTTTTCAATAAGCCCGCCCCCTGGCCCCTTTTAGCAAAGATTTGGGAAAATCCGCACTTTTGACTTTTTCGACACTACCGGCCCTGTCGTTTTTTTCAAATTTTGCCCGGTTTGGAAAATCCTTCACAATTTTCACAAAACGCCCCAACTGTGCTTGATTTTGCTCCTTTCTTACTTAGTCCGCCCCCCTGGCCCCCTTTAGCAAGGTTTTGGAAAATCCCCATTTTTGACTTTTTCGACACTACCGGCCCTGTCGTTTTTTTCAAATTTTGCCCGGTTTGGAAAATCCTTCACAATTTTCAAAAAAACGCCCCAACTGTGCTTGATTTTGCTCCTTTCTTACTTAGTCCGCCCCCCTGGCCCCTTTTAGCAAGGTTTTGGAAAATCCCCATTTTGGACTTTTTCGACACTACCGGACATGTCGTTTTTTTCAAATTTTGCCCGGTTTGGAAAATCCTTCACAATTTTCTCAAAACGCCCCAACTATGCTTGATTTTGCTCCTTTCTGACTCAGCCCGCCCCCCTGGCCCCTTTTAGCAAGGTTTGGGAAAATCCCCATTTTTGACTTTTTCGACACTACCGGCCCTGTCGTTTTTTTCAATTTTTGCCCACTATGGAAAATCCTTCACAATTTTCACAAAACGCTCCAACTTTGCTTGATTTTGCTTGTTTTTCACTCAGCCCCCCCCTCTGGCCTCTTTAAGCAAATTTTGTGAAAATCCCCATTTTTGACTTTTTCGACACTACCGGCCCTGTCTTTTTTTTTTCAAATTTTGGCCGGTTTGGAAAATCCTTCGCAATTTTCACACAACGCCCCAACTGTGCTTGATTTTGCTCCTTTCTCACTCAGCCCGCCCCCCTGGCACCTTTCAGCAAGGATTTTGGAAAATCCCCATTTTTGACTTTTTCGACACTACCGGCCCTGTCGTTTTTTTCAAATTTTGCCCGGTTTGGAAAATCATTCACAATTTTCCCAAAACGCCCCAACTGTGCTTGATTTTGCTCCTTTCTGACTCAGTCCGCCCCCCTGGCCCCTCTTAGCAAGGTTTGTGAAAATCCCCATTTTTGACTTTTTCGACACTACCGGCCCTGTCTTTTTTTTCAAATTTTACCCGGTTTGGAAAATCCTTCACAATTTTCACAAAATGCCCCAACTGTGCTTGATTTTTCTCGTTTTTCAATAAGCCCGCCCCCTGGCCCCTTTTAGCAAAGATTTGGGAAAATCCGCATTTTTGACTTTTTCAACACTACCGGCCCTGTCGTTTTTTTCAAATTTTGCCCGGTTTGGAAAATCCTTCACAATTTTCCCAAAACGCCCCAACTGTGCTTGATTTTGCTCCTTTCTTACTTAGTCCGCCCCCCTGGCCCCTTTTAGCAAGGTTTTGGAAAATCCCCATTTTGGACTTTTTCGACACTACCGGACCTGTCGTTTTTTTCAAATTTTGCCCGGTTTGGAAAATCCTTCACAATTTTCTCAAAACGCCCCAACTGTGCTTGATTTTGCTCCTTTCTCACTCAGTCCGCCCCCCTGGCCCCTTTTAGCAAGGTTTGGGAAAATCCCCATTTTTGACTTTTTCGACACTACCGGCCCTGTCGTTTTTTTCAAATTTTGCCCGGTTTGGAAAATCCTTCACAATTTTCCCAAAACGCCCCAACTGTGCTTGATATTGCTCCTTTTTCACTCAGCCCCCCCCCCCCCCCTCTGGCCTCTTTAAGCAAATTTTGTGAAAATCCCCATTTTTGACTTTTTCGACACTACCGGCCCTGTCGTTTTTTTCAATTTTTGCCCACTTTGGAAAATCATTCACAATTTTCCCAAAACGCCCCAACTGTTCTTGATTTTGCTCCTTTCTGACTCAGTCCGCCACCCTGGCCCCTTTTAGCAAGGTTTGGGAAAATCCCCATTTTTGACTTTTTCGACACTACCGGACCTGTCGTTTTTTTCAAATTTTGCCCGGATTGGAAAATCCTTCACAATTTTCTCAAAACGCCCCAACTGTGGTTGATTTTGCTCGTTTTTCAATCAGCCCGCCCCCTGGCCCCTTTTAGCAAAAATTTGGGAAAATCCCCATTTTTGACTTTTTCGACACTACCCGGCCCTGTCGTTTTTTTCAAATTTTGCCCGGTTTGGAAAATCCTTCACAATTTTCCCAAAACGCCCCAACTGTGCTTGATTTTGCTCCTTTCTGACTCAGTCCGCCCCCCTGGCCCGTTTTAGCAAGGTTTTGGAAAATCCCAATTTTTGACTTTTTCGACACTACCGGACCTGTCGTTTTTTTCAAATTTTGCCCGGTTTGGAAAATCCTTCACAATTTTCCCAAAACGCCCCAACTGTGCTTGATTTTGCTCGTTTTTCAATAAGCCCGCCCCCTGGCCCCTTTTAGCAAAGATTTGGGAAAATCCGCATTTTTGACTTTTTCGACACTACCCGGCCCTGTCGTTTTTTTCAAATTTTGCCCGGTTTGGAAAATCCTTCACAATTTTCTCAAAACGCCCCAACTATGCTTGATTTTGCTCCTTTCTGACTCAGCCCGCCCCCCTGGCCCCTTTTAGCAAGGTTTGGGAAAATCCCCATTTTTGACTTTTTCGACACTACCGGCCCTGTCGTTTTTTTCAAATTTTGCCCGGTTTGGAAAATCCTTCACAATTTTCCCAAAACGCCCCAACTGTGCTTGATTTTGCTAGTTTTTCAATAAGCCCGCCCCCTGGCCCCTTTTAGCAAAGATTTGGGAAAATCCGCACTTTTGACTTTTTCGACACTACCGGCCCTGTCGTTTTTTTCAAATTTTGCCCGGTTTGGAAAATCCTTCACAATTTTCACAAAACGCCCCAACTGTGCTTGATTTTGCTCCTTTCTTACTTAGTCCGCCCCCCTGGCCCCCTTTAGCAAGGTTTGGGAAAATCCGCATTTTTGACTTTTTCGACAGTACCGGCCCTGTCGTTTTTTTCAATTTTTGCCCACTTTGGAAAATCCTTCACAATTTTCACACAACGCCCCAACTGTGCTTGATTTTGCTCCTTTCTCACTCAGCCCGCCCCCCTGGCCCCTTTTAGCAAGGTTTGGGAAAATCCCCATTTTTGACTTTTTCGACACTATCGGCCCTGTCGTTTTTTTCAATTTTTGCCCACTATGGAAAATCCTTCACAATTTTCACAAAACGCCCCAACTGTGCTTGATTTTGCTTGTTTTTCACTCAGCCCCCCCCCTCTGGCCTCTTTAAGCAAATTTTGTGAAAATCCCCATTTTTGACTTTTTCGACACTACCGGCCCTGTCTTTTTTTTCAAATTTTACCCGGTTTGGAAAATCCTTCACAATTTTCACAAAACGCCCCAACTGTGCTTGATTTTTCTCGTTTTTCAATAAGCCCGCCCCCTGGCCCCTTTTAGCAAAGATTTGGGAAAATCCTCATTTTTGACTTTTTCGACACTACCGGCCCTGTCTTTTTTTTCAAATTTTGCCCGGTTTGGAAAATCCTTCACAATTTTCCCAAAACGCCCCAACTGTGCTTGATTTTGCTCCTTTCTGACTCAGTCCGCCCCCCTGGCCCCTTTTAGCAAGGTTTGGGAAAATCCCCATTTTTTACTTTTTCGACACTACCGGCCCTGTCTTTTTTTTCAAATTTTACCCGGTTTGGAAAATCCTTCACAATTTTCACAAAACGCCCCAACTGTGCTTGATTTTGCTCGTTTTTCAATAAGCCCGCCCCCTGGCCCCTTTTAGCAAAGATTTGGGAAAATCCACATTTTTGACTTTTTCGACACTACCGGACCTGTCGTTTTTTTCAAATTTTGCCCGGTTTGGAAAATCCTTCACAATTTTCTCAAAACGCCCCAACTGTGCTTGATTTTGCTCCTTTCTTACTTAGTCCGCCCCCCTGGCCCCTTTTAGCAAGGTTTGGGAAAATCCGCATTTTTGACTTTTTCGACAGTACCGGCCCTGTCGTTTTTTTTCAATTTTTGCCCACTTTGGAAAATCCTTCACAATTTTCACACAACGCCCCAACTGTGCTTGATTTTGCTCCTTTCTGACTCAGCCCGCCCCCCTGGCCCCTTTTAGCAAGGTTTGGGAAAATCCCCATTTTTGACTTTTTCGACACTATCGGCCCTGTCGTTTTTTTCAATTTTTGCCCACTATGGAAAATCCTTCACAATTTTCACAAAACGCCCCAACTGTGCTTGATTTTGCTTGTTTTTCACTCAGCCCCCCCCTCTGGCCTCTTTAAGCAAATTTTGTGAAAATCCCCATTTTTGACTTTTTCGACACTACCGGCCCTGTCTTTTTTTTCAAATTTTGCCAGGTTTGGAAAATCCTTCACAATTTTCACACAACGCCCCAACTGTGCTTGATTTTGCTACTTTCTCACTCAGCCCGCCCCCCTGGCCCCTTTTAGCAAGGATTTGGGAAAATCCCCATTTTTGACTTTTTCGACACTACCGGCCCTGTCGTTTTTTTTAAATTTTGCCCGGTTTGGAAAATCCTTCACAATTTTCCCAAAACGCCCCAACTGTGTTTGATTTTGCTCCTTTCTGACTCAGTCCGCACCCCTGGCCCCTTTTAGCAAGGTTTGGGAAAATCCCCATTTTTGACTTTTTCGACACTACCCGGCCCTGTCGTTTTTTTCAAATTTTGCCCGGTTTGGAAAATCCTTCACAATTTTCCCAAAACGCCCCAACTGTGCTTGATTTTGCTCCTTTCTGACTCAGTCCGCCACCCTGGCCCCTTTTAGCAAGGTTTGGGAAAATCCCCATTTTTGACTTTTTCGACACTACCGGCCCTGACTTTTTTTTCAATTTATGCCCGGTTTGGAAAATCCTTCACAATTTTCCCAAAAAGCCCCAACTGTGTTTGATTTTGCTCCTTTCTGACTCAGTCCGCACCCCTGGCCCCTTTTAGCAAGGTTTGGGAAAATCCCCATTTTTGACTTTTTCGACACTACCGGCCCTGTCGTTTTTTTCAAATTTTGCCCGGTTTGGAAAATCCTTCACAATTTTCACAAAACGCCCCAACTGTGCTTGATATTGCTCCTTTTTCACTCAGCCCCCCCCCCCCTCTGGCCTCTTTAAGCAAAGTTTGTGAAAATCCCCATTTTTGACTTTTTCGACACTACCGGCCCTGTCGTTTTTTTCAATTTTTGCCCACTTTGGAAAATCATTCACAATTTTCCCAAAACGCCCCAACTGTTCTTGATTTTGCTCCTTTCTGACTCAGTCCGCCACCCTGGCCCCTTTTAGCAAGGTTTGGGAAAATCCCCATTTTTGACTTTTTCGACACTACCGGACCTGTCGTTTTTTTCAAATTTTGCCCGGATTGGAAAATCCTTCACAATTTTCTCAAAACGCCCCAACTGTGCTTGATTTTGCTCATTTCTGACTCAGTCCGCCCCCCTGGCCCATTTTAGCAAGGTTTGGGAAAATCCGCATTTTTGACTTTTTCGACACTACCGGACCTGTCGTTTTTTTCAAATTTTGCCCGGTTTGGAAAATCCTTCACAATTTTCTCAAAACGCCCCAACTGTGCTTGATTTTGCTCGTTTTTCAATCAGCCCGCCCCCTGGCCCCTTTTAGCAAAAATTTGGGAAAATCCCCATTTTTGACTTTTTCGACACTACCGGCCCTGTCGTTTTTTTCAAATTTTGCCCGGTTTGGAAAATCCTTCACAATTTTCCCAAAACGCCCCAACTGTGCTTGATTTTGCTCCTTTCTGACTCAGTCCGCCCCCCTGGCCCGTTTTAGCAAGGTTTTGGAAAATCCCAATTTTTGACTTTTTCGACACTACCGGACCTGTCGTTTTTTTTCAAATTTTGCCCGGTTTGGAAAATCCTTCACAATTTTCCCAAAACGCCCCAACTGTGCTTGATTTTGCTCGTTTTTCAATAAGCCCGCCCCCTGGCCCCTTTTAGCAAAGATTTGGGAAAATCCGCATTTTTGACTTTTTCGACACTACCGGCCCTGTCGTTTTTTTCAAATTTTGCCCGGTTTGGAAAATCCTTCACAATTTTCTCAAAACGCCCCAACTGTGCTTGATTTTGCTCCTTTCTGACTCAGCCCGCCCCCCTGGCCCCTTTTAGCAAGGTTTGGGAAAATCCCCATTTTTGACTTTTTCGACACTACCGGCCCTGTCGTTTTTTTCAAATTTTGCCCGGTTTGGAAAATCCTTCACAATTTTCCCAAAACGCCCCAACTGTGCTTGATTTTGCTAGTTTTTCAATAAGCCCGCCCCCTGGCCCCTTTTAGCAAAGATTTGGGAAAATCCGCACTTTTGACTTTTTCGACACTACCGGCCCTGTCGTTTTTTTCAAATTTTGCCCGGTTTGGAAAATCCTTCACAATTTTCACAAAACGCCCCAACTGTGCTTGATTTTGCTCCTTTCTTACTTAGTCCGCCCCCCTGGCCCCCTTTAGCAAGGTTTGGGAAAATCCGCATTTTTGACTTTTTCGACAGTACCCGGCCCTGTCGTTTTTTTCAATTTTTGCCCACTTTGGAAAATCCTTCACAATTTTCACACAACGCCCCAACTGTGCTTGATTTTGCTCCTTTCTCACTCAGCCCGCCCCCCTGGCCCCTTTTAGCAAGGTTTGGGAAAATCCCCATTTTTGACTTTTTCGACACTATCGGCCCTGTCGTTTTTTTCAATTTTTGCCCACTATGGAAAATCCTTCACAATTTTCACAAAACGCCCCAACTGTGCTTGATTTTGCTTGTTATTCACTCAGCCCCCCCCTCTGGCCTCTTTAAGCAAATTTTGTGAAAATCCCCATTTATGACTTTTTCGACACTACCGGCCCTGTCGTTTTTTTCAAATTTTGCCCGGTTTGGAAAATCCTTCACAATTTTCCCAAAACGCCCCAACTGTGTTTGATTTTGCTCCTTTCTGACTCAGTCCGCACCCCTGGCCCCTTTTAGCAAGGTTTGGGAAAATCCCTATTTTTGACTTTTTCGACACTACCGGCCCTGTCTTTTTTTTCCAAATTTTGCCCGGTTTTGAAAATCCTTCACAATTTTCCCAAAACGCCCCAACTGTGTTTGATTTTGCTCCTTTCTGACTCAGTCCGCACCCCTGGCCCCTTTTAGCAAGGTTTGGGAAAATCCCCATTTTTGACTTTTTCGACACTACCGGCCCTGTCGTTTTTTCAAATTTTGCCCGGTTTGGAAAATCCTTCACAATTTTCCCAAAACGCCCCAACTGTGCTTGATTTTGCTAGTTTTTCAATAAGCCCGCCCCCTGGCCCCTTTTAGCAAAGATTTGGGAAAATCCGCACTTTTGACTTTTTCGACACTACCGGCCCTGTCGTTTTTTTCAAATTTTGCCCGGTTTGGAAAATCCTTCACAATTTTCACAAAACGCCCCAACTGTGCTTGATTTTGCTCCTTTCTTACTTAGTCCGCCCCCCTGGCCCCCTTTAGCAAGGTTTGGGAAAATCCGCATTTTTGACTTTTTCGACAGTACCCGGCCCTGTCGTTTTTTTCAATTTTTGCCCACTTTGGAAAATCCTTCACAATTTTCACACAACGCCCCAACTGTGCTTGATTTTGCTCCTTTCTCACTCAGCCCGCCCCCCTGGCCCCTTTTAGCAAGGTTTGGGAAAATCCCCATTTTTGACTTTTTCGACACTATCGGCCCTGTCGTTTTTTTCAATTTTTGCCCACTATGGAAAATCCTTCACAATTTTCACAAAACGCCCCAACTGTGCTTGATTTTGCTTGTTTTTCACTCAGCCCCCCCCTCTGGCCTCTTTAAGCAAATTTTGTGAAAATCCCCATTTATGACTTTTTCGACACTACCGGCCCCTGTCGTTTTTTTCAAATTTTGCCCGGTTTGGAAAATCCTTCACAATTTTCCCAAAACGCCCCAACTGTGTTTGATTTTGCTCCTTTCTGACTCAGTCCGCACCCCTGGCCCCTTTTAGCAAGGTTTGGGAAAATCCCTATTTTTGACTTTTTCGACACTACCGGCCCTGTCTTTTTTTTCCAAATTTTGCCCGGTTTTGAAAATCCTTCACAATTTTCCCAAAACGCCCCAACTGTGTTTGATTTTGCTCCTTTCTGACTCAGTCCGCACCCCTGGCCCCTTTTAGCAAGGTTTGGGAAAATCCCCATTTTTGACTTTTTCGACACTACCGGCCCTGTCTTTTTTTTCAAATTTTGCCCGGTTTGGAAAATCCTTCACAATTTACACACAACGCCCCAACTGTGCTTGATTTTGCTCCTTTCTCACTTAGCCCGCCCCCCTGGCCCCTTTTAGCAAGGATTTGGGAAAATCCCCATTTTTGACTTTTTCGACACTACCGGCCCTGTCTTTTTTTTCAAATTTTACCCGGTTTGGAAAATCCTTCACAATTTTCCCAAAACGCCCCAACTGTGCTTGATTTTGCTCCTTTCTCACTCAGCCCGCCCCCCTGGCACCTTTTAGCAAGGATTTGGGAAAATCCCCATTTTTGACTTTTTCGACACTACCGGCCCTGTCTTTTTTTTCAAATTTTGCCCGGTTTGGAAAATCCTTCACAATTTTCCCAAAACGCCCCAACTGTGCTTGATTTTGCTCCTTTCTGACTCAGTCCGCCCCCCTGGCCCTTTTAGCAAGGTTTGGGAAAATCCCCATTTTTTACTTTTTCGACACTACCGGCCCTGTCTTTTTTTTCAAATTTTACCCGGTTGGAAAATCCTTCACAATTTTCACAAACGCCCCAACTGTGCTTGATTTTGCTCGTTTTTCAATAAGCCCGCCCCCTGGCCCCTTTTAGCAAAGATTTGGGAAAATCCACATTTTTGACTTTTTCGACACTACCGGACCTGTCGTTTTTTCAAATTTTGCCCGGTTTGGAAAATCCTTCACAATTTTCTCAAAACGCCCCAACTGTGCTTGATTTTGCTCCTTTCTTACTTAGTCCGCCCCCCTGGCCCCTTTTAGCAAGGTTTGGGAAAATCCGCATTTTTGACTTTTTCGACAGTACCGGCCCTGTCGTTTTTTTTCAATTTTTGCCCACTTTGGAAAATCCTTCACAATTTTCACACAACGCCCCAACTGTGCTTGATTTTGCTCCTTTCTGACTCAGCCCGCCCCCCTGGCCCCTTTTAGCAAGGTTTGGGAAAATCCCCATTTTTGACTTTTTCGACACTATCGGCCCTGTCGTTTTTTTCAATTTTTGCCCACTATGGAAAATCCTTCACAATTTTCACAAAACGCCCCAACTGTGCTTGATTTTGCTTGTTTTTCACTCAGCCCCCCCCCTCTGGCCTCTTTAAGCAAATTTTGTGAAAATCCCCATTTTTGACTTTTTCGACACTACCGGCCCTGTCTTTTTTTTCAAATTTTGCCCGGTTTGGAAAATCCTTCACAATTTTCACACAACGCCCCAACTGTGCTTGATTTTGCTACTTTCTCACTCAGCCCGCCCCCCTGGACCCTTTAGCAAGGATTTGGGAAAATCCCCATTTTTGACTTTTTCGACACTACCGGCCCTGTCGTTTTTTTCAATTTATGCCCGGTTTGGAAAATCCTTCACAATTTTCCCAAAAAGCCCCAACTGTGTTTGATTTTGCTCCTTTCTGACTCAGTCCGCACCCCTGGCCCCTTTTAGCAAGGTTTGGGAAAATCCCCATTTTTGACTTTTTCGACACTACCGGCCCTGTCTTTTTTTCAAATTTTGCCCGGTTTGGAAAATCCTTCACAATTTTCACAAAACGCCCCAACTGTGCTTGATATTGCTCCTTTTTCACTCAGCCCCCCCCCCCCCCCTGGCCTCTTTAAGCAAAGTTTGTGAAAATCCCCATTTTTGACTTTTTCGACACTACCGGCCCTGTCTTTTTTCAAATTTTGCCCGGTTGGAAAATCCTTCACAATTTTCACAAAACGCCCCAACTGTGCTTGATATTGCTCCTTTTTCACTCAGCCCCCCCCCCCTCTGGCCTCTTTAAGCAAAGTTTGTGAAAATCCCCATTTTTGACTTTTTCGACACTACCGGCCCTGTCGTTTTTTTCAATTTTTGCCCACTTTGGAAAATCATTCACAATTTTCCCAAACGCCCCAACTGTTCTTGATTTTGCTCCTTTCTGACTCAGTCCGCCACCCTGGCCCCTTTTAGCAAGGTTTGGGAAAATCCCCATTTTTGACTTTTTCGACACTACCGGCCCTGTCGTTTTTTTCAAATTTTGCCCGGATTGGAAAATCCTTCACAATTTTCTCAAAACGCCCCAACTGTGCTTGATTTTGCTCATTTCTGACTCAGTCCGCCCCCCTGGCCCATTTTAGCAAGGTTTGGGAAAATCCGCATTTTTGACTTTTTCGACACTACCGGACCTGTCGTTTTTTTTCAAATTTTGCCCGGTTTGGAAAATCCTTCACAATTTTCTCAAAACGCCCCAACTGTGCTTGATTTTGCTCGTTTTTCAATCAGCCCGCCCCCTGGCCCCTTTTAGCAAAAATTTGGGAAAATCCCCATTTTTGACTTTTTCGACACTACCGGCCCTGTCGTTTTTTTCAAATTTTGCCCGGTTTGGAAATCCTTCACAATTTTCCCAAAACGCCCCAACTGTGCTTGATTTTGCTCCTTTCTGACTCAGTCCGCCCCCCTGGCCCGTTTTAGCAAGGTTTTGGAAAATCCCAATTTTGACTTTTTCGACACTACCGGACCTGTCGTTTTTTTAAAATTTTGCCCGGTTTGGAAAATCCTTCACAATTTTCCCAAAACGCCCCAACTGTGCTTGATTTTGCTCGTTTTTCAATAAGCCCGCCCCCTGGCCCCTTTTAGCAAAGATTTGGGAAAATCCGCATTTTTGACTTTTTCGACACTACCGGCCCTGTCGTTTTTTTCAAATTTTGCCCGGTTTGGAAAATCCTTCACAATTTTCTCAAAACGCCCCAACTATGCTTGATTTTGCTCCTTTCTGACTCAGCCCGCCCCCCTGGCCCCTTTTAGCAAGGTTTGGGAAAATCCCCATTTTTGACTTTTTCGACACTACCGGCCCTGTCGTTTTTTTCAAATTTTGCCCGGTTTGGAAAATCCTTCACAATTTTCCCAAAACGCCCCAACTGTGCTTGATTTTGCTAGTTTTTCAATAAGCCCGCCCCCTGGCCCCTTTTAGCAAAGATTTGGGAAAATCCGCACTTTTGACTTTTTCGACACTACCGGCCCTGTCGTTTTTTTCAAATTTTGCCCGGTTTGGAAAATCGTTCACAATTTTCACAAAACGCCCCAACTGTGCTTGATTTTGCTCCTTTCTTACTTAGTCCGCCCCCCTGGCCCCCTTTAGGCAAGGTTTTGGAAAATCCCCATTTTTGACTTTTTCGACACTACCGGCCCTGTCGTTTTTTTCAAATTTTGCCCGGTTTGGAAAATCCTTCACAATTTTCACAAAACGCCCCAACTGTGCTTGATTTTGCTCCTTTCTTACTTAGTCCGCCCCCCTGGCCCCCTTTAGCAAGGTTTTGGAAAATCCCCATTTTGGACTTTTTCGACACTACCGGACCTGTCGTTTTTTTCAAATTTTGCCCGGTTTGGAAAATCCTTCACAATTTTCTCAAAACGCCCCAACTATGCTTGATTTTGCTCCTTTCTGACTCAGCCCGCCCCCCTGGCCCCTTTTAGCAAGGTTTGGGAAAATCCCCATTTTTGACTTTTTCGACACTACCGGCCCTGTCGTTTTTTTCAATTTTTGCCCACTATGGAAAATCCTTCACAATTTTCACAAAACGCTCCAACTGTGCTTGATTTTGCTTGTTTTTCACTCAGCCCCCCCCTCTGGCCTCTTTAAGCAAATTTTGTGAAAATCCCCATTTTTGACTTTTTCGACACTACCGGCCCTGTCTTTTTTTTTCAAATTTTGCCCGGTTTGGAAAATCCTTCACAATTTTCACACAACGCCCCAACTGTGCTTGATTTTGCTCCTTTCTCACTCAGCCCGCCCCCCTGGCACCTTTTAGCAAGGATTTTGGAAAATCCCCATTTTTGACTTTTTCGACACTACCGGCCCTGTCGTTTTTTTCAAATTTTGCCCGGTTTGGAAAATCCTTCACAATTTTCCCAAAACGCCCCAACTGTGCTTGATTTTGCTCCTTTCTGACTCAGTCCGCCCCCCTGGCCCCTCTTAGCAAGGTTTGTGAAAATCCCCATTTTTGACTTTTTCGACACTACCGGCCCTGTCTTTTTTTTCAAATTTTACCCGGTTTGGAAAATCCTTCACAATTTTCACAAAATGCCCCAACTGTGCTTGATTTTTCTCGTTTTTCAATAAGCCCGCCCCCTGGCCCCTTTTAGCAAAGATTTGGGAAAATCCGCATTTTTGACTTTTTCAACACTACCGGCCCTGTCGTTTTTTTCAAATTTTGCCCGGTTTGGAAAATCCTTCACAATTTTCCGAAAACGCCCCAACTGTGCTTGATTTTGCTCCTTTCTTACTTAGTCCGCCCCCCTGGCCCCTTTTAGCAAGGTTTTGGAAAATCCCCATTTTGGACTTTTTCGACACTACCGGACCTGTCGTTTTTTTCAAATTTTGCCCGGTTTGGAAAATCCTTCACAATTTTCTCAAAACGCCCCAACTGTGCTTGATTTTGCTCCTTTCTCACTCAGTCCGCCCCCCTGGCCCCTTTTAGCAAGGTTTGGGAAAATCCCCATTTTTGACTTTTTCGACACTACCGGCCCTGTCTTTTTTTTCAATTTATGCCCGGTTTGGAAAATCCTTCACAATTTTCCCAAAACGCCCCAACTGTGTTTGATTTTGCTCCTTTCTGACTCAGTCCGCACCCCTGGCCCCTTTTAGCAAGGTTTGGCAAAATCCCCATTTTTGACTTTTTCGACACTACCGGACCTGTCGTTTTTTTCAAATTTTGCCCGGTTTGGAAAATCCTTCACAATTTTCTCAAAACGCCCCAACTGTGCTTGATTTTGCTCGTTTTTCAATCAGCCCGCCCCCTGGCCCCTTTTAGCAAAAATTTGGGAAAATCCCCATTTTTGACTTTTTCGACACTACCGGCCCTGTCGTTTTTTTCAAATTTTGCCCGGTTTGGAAAATCCTTCACAATTTTCCCAAAACGCCCCAACTGTGCTTGATTTTGCTCCTTTCTTACTTAGTCCGCCCCCCTGGCCCCTTTTAGCAAGGTTTTGGAAAATCCCCATTTTGGACTTTTTCGACACTACCGGACCTGTCGTTTTTTTCAAATTTTGCCCGGTTTGGAAAATCCTTCACAATTTTCTCAAAACGCCCAAACTGTGCTTGATTATGCTCCTTTCTGACTCAGCCCGCCCCCCTGGCCCCTTTTAGCAAGGTTTGGGAAAATCCCCATTTTTGACTTTTTCGACACTACCGGCCCTGTCGTTTTTTTCAATTTTTGCCCACTATGGAAAATCCTTCACAATTTTCACAAAACGCCCCAACTGTGCTTGATTTTGCTTGTTTTTCACTCAGCCCCCCCCTCTGGCCTCTTTAAGCAAATTTTGTGAAAATCCCCATTTTTGACTTTTACGACACTACCGGCCCTGTCTTTTTTTTCAAATTTTGCCCGGTTTGGAAAATCCTTCACAATTTTCCCAAAACGCCCCAACTGTGCTTGATTTTGCTCCTTTCTGACTCAGTCCGCCCCCCTGGCCCCTCTTAGCAAGGTTTGGGAAAATCCGCATTTTTGACTTTTTCGACACTACCGGACCTGTCGTTTTTTTCAAATTTTGCCCGGTTTGGAAAATCCTTCACAATTTTCCCAAAACGCCCCAACTGTGCTTGATTTTGCTCCTTTCTGACTCAGTCCGCCCCCCTGGCCCCTTTTAGCAAGGTTTGGGAAAATCCCCATTTTTGACTTTTTCGACACTACCGGCCCTGTCGTTTTTTTCAATTTTTGCCCACTATGGAAAATCCTTCACAATTTTCACAAAACGCCCCAACTGTGCTTGATTTTGCTTGTTATTCACTCAGCCCCCCCCTCTGGCCTCTTTAAGCAAATTTTGTGAAAATCCCCATTTTTGACTTTTTCGACACTACCCGGCCCTGTCTTTTTTTCAAATTTTGCCCGGTTTGGAAAATCCTTCACAATTTTCACACAACGCCCCAACTGTGCTTGATTTTGCTCCTTTCTCACTCAGCCCGCCCCCCTGGCACCTTTTAGCAAGGATTTGGGAAAATCCCCATTTTTGACTTTTTCGACACTACCGGCCCTGTCGTTTTTTTCAAATTTTGCCCGGTTTGGAAAATCCTTCACAATTTTCCCAAAACGCCCCAACTGTGCTTGATTTTGCTCCTTTCTGACTCAGTCCGCCCCCCTGGCCCCTTTTAGCAAGGTTTGGGAAAATCCCCATTTTTGACTTTTTCGACACTACCGGCCCTGTCTTTTTTTTCAAATTTTGCCCGGTTTGGAAAATCCTTCACAATTTTCACACAACGCCCCAACTGTGTTTGATTTTGCTCCTTTCTCACTCAGCCCGCCCCCCTGGCACCTTTTAGCAAGGATTTGGGAAAATCCCCATTTTTGACGTTTTCGACACTACCGGCCCTGTTGTTTTTTTCAAATTTTGCCCGGTTTGGAAAATCCTTCACAATTTTCCCAAAACGCCCCAACTGTGCTTGATTTTGCTCCTTTCTGACTCAGTCCGCCCCCCTGGCCCCTTTTAGCAAGGTTTGGGAAAATCCCCATTTTTGACTTTTTCGACACTACAGGCCCTGTCGTTTTTTTCAATTTTTGCCCACTATGGAAAATCCTTCACAATTTTCACAAAACGCCCCAACTGTGCTTGATTTTGCTTGTTTTTCACTCAGCCCCCCCCCTCTGGCCTCTTTAAGCAAATTTTGTGAAAATCCCCATTTTTGACTTTTTCGACACTACCGGCCCTGTCTTTTTTTCAAATTTTGCCCGGTTTGGAAAATCCTTCACAATTTTCACACAACGCCCCAACTGTGCTTGATTTTGCTCCTTTCTCACTCAGCCCGCCCCCCTGGCACCTTTTAGCAAGGATTTGGGAAAATCCCCATTTTTGACTTTTTCGACACTACCCGGCCCTGTCGTTTTTTTCAAATTTTGCCCGGTTTGGAAAATCCTTCACAATTTTCCCAAAACGCCCCAACTGTGCTTGATTTTGCTCACTTCTTACTTAGTCCGCCCCCCTGGCCCCCTTTAGCAAGGTTTTGGAAAATCCCCATTTTGGACTTTTTCGACACTACCGGACCTGTCGTTTTTTTCAAATTTTGCCCGGTTTGGAAAATCCTTCACAATTTTCTCAAAACGCCCCAACTATGCTTGATTTTGCTCCTTTCTGACTCAGCCCGCCCCCCTGGCCCCTTTTAGCAAGGTTTGGGAAAATCCCCATTTTTGACTTTTTCGACACTACCGGCCCTGTCGTTTTTTTCAATTTTTGCCCACTATGGAAAATCCTTCACAATTTTCCCAAAACGCCCCAACTGTGTTTGATTTTGCTCCTTTCTGACTCAGTCCGCACCCCTGGCCCCTTTTAGCAAGGTTTGGGAAAATCCCCATTTTTGACTTTTTCGACACTACCCGGCCCTGTCTTTTTTTCAAATTTTGCCCGGTTTGGAAAATCCTTCACAATTTTCACAAAACGCCCCAACTGTGCTTGATATTGCTCCTTTTTCACTCAGCACCCCCCCCCCTCTGGCCTCTTTAAGCAAAGTTTGTGAAAATCCCCATTTTTGACTTTTTCGACACTACCGGCCCTGTCGTTTTTTTCAATTTTTGCCCACTTTGGAAAATCATTCACAATTTTCCCAAAACGCCCCAACTGTTCTTGATTTTGCTCCTTTCTGAATCAGTCCGCCCCCCTGGCCCGTTTTAGCAAGGTTTTGGAAAATCCAATTTTTGACTTTTTCGACACTACCGGACCTGTCTTTTTTTTCAAATTTTACCCGGTTTGGAAAATCCTTCACAATTTTCACAAAATGCCCCAACTGTGCTTGATTTTTCTCGTTTTTCAATAAGCCCGCCCCCTGGCCCCTTTTAGCAAAGATTTGGGAAAATCCGCATTTTTGACTTTTTCAACACTACCGGACCTGTCGTTTTTTTCAATTTTTGCCCGGTTTGGAAAATCCTTCACAATTTTCACACAACGCCCCAACTGTGCTTGATTTTGCTCCTTTCTGACTCAGCCCGCCCCCCTGGCCCCTTTTAGCAAGGTTTGGGAAAATCCCCATTTTTGACTTTTTCGACACTACCGGCCCTGTCGTTTTTTTCAATTTTTGCCCACTATGGAAAATCCTTCACAATTTTCACAAAACGCCCCAACTGTGCTTGATTTTGCTTGTTTTTCACTCAGCCCCCCCTCTGGCCTCCTTAAGCAAATTTTGTGAAAATCCCCATTTTGGACTTTTTCGACACTACCGGCCCTGTCGTTTTTTTCAAATTTTGCCCGGTTTGGAAAATCCTTCACAATTTTCACAAAACGCCCCAACTGTGCTTGATATTGCTCCTTTTTCACTCAGCCCCCCCCCCTCTGGCCTCTTTAAGCAAAGTTTGTGAAAATCCCCATTTTTGACTTTTTCGACACTACCGGCCCTGTCGTTTTTTTCAATTTTTGCCCACTTTGGAAAATCATTCACAATTTTCCCAAAACGCCCCAACTGTTCTTGATTTTGCTCCTTTCTGAATCAGTCCGCCACCCTGGCCCCTTTTAGCAAGGTTTGGGAAAATCCCCATTTTTGACTTTTTCGACACTACCGGACCTGTCGATTTTTTCAAATTTTGCCCGGTTTGGAAAATCCTTCACAATTTTCTCAAAACGCCCCAACTGTGCTTGATTTTGCTCCTTTCTGACTCAGTCCGCCCCCCTGGCCCCTTTTAGCAAGGTTTGGGAAAATCCCCATTTTTGACTTTTTCGACACTACCGGCCCTGTCTTTTTTTTTCAAATTTTACCCGGTTTGTAAAATCCTTCACAATTTTCACAAAACGCCCCAACTGTGCTTGATTTTGCTCGTTTTTCAATAAGCCCGCCCCCTGGCCCCTTTTAGCAAGATTTGGGAAAATCCACATTTTTGACTTTTTCGACACTACCGGACCTGTCGTTTTTTTCAAATTTTGCCCGGTTTGGCAAATCCTTCACAATTTTCCCAAAACGCCCCAACTGTGCTTGATTTTGCTCCTTTCTGACTCAGTCCGCCCCCCTGGCCCGTTTTAGCAAGGTTTTGGAAAATCCCATTTTTTGACTTTTTCGACACTACCGGTCCTGTCTTTTTTTTCAAATTTTACCCGGTTTGGAAAATCCTTCATAATTTTCACAAAATGCCCCAACTGTGCTTGATTTTTCTCGTTTTTCAATAAGCCCGCCCCCTGGCCCCTTTTAGCAAAGATTTGGGAAAATCCGCATTTTTGACTTTTTCAACACTACCGGACCTGTCGTTTTTTTCAATTTTTGCCCGGTTTGGAAAATCCTTCACAATTTTCACACAACGCCCCAACTGTGCTTGATTTTGCTCCTTTCTGACTCAGCCCGCCCCCCTGGCCCCTTTTAGCAAGGTTTGGGAAAATCCCCATTTTTGACTTTTTCGACACTACCGGCCCTGTCGTTTTTTTCAATTTTTGCCCACTATGGAAAATCCTTCACAATTTTCACAAAACGCCCCAACTGTGCTTGATTTTGCTTGTTTTTCACTCAGCCCCCCCTCTGGCCTCCTTAAGCAAATTTTGTGAAAATCCCCATTTTGGACTTTTTCGACACTACCGGCCCTGTCGTTTTTTTCAAATTTTGCCCGGTTTGGAAAATCCTTCACAATTTTCACAAAACGCCCCAACTGTGCTTGATATTGCTCCTTTTTCACTCAGCCCCCCCCCCCTCTGGCCTCTTTAAGCAAAGTTTGTGAAAATCCCCATTTTTGACTTTTTCGACACTACCGGCCCTGTCGTTTTTTTCAATTTTTGCCCACTTTGGAAAATCATTCACAATTTTCCCAAAACGCCCCAACTGTTCTTGATTTTGCTCCTTTCTGAATCAGTCCGCCACCCTGGCCCCTTTTAGCAAGGTTTGGGAAAATCCCCATTTTTGACTTTTTCGACACTACCGGACCTGTCGATTTTTTCAAATTTTGCCCGGTTTGGAAAATCCTTCACAATTTTCTCAAAACGCCCCAACTGTGCTTGATTTTGCTCCTTTCTGACTCAGTCCGCCCCCCTGGCCCCTTTTAGCAAGGTTTGGGAAAATCCCCATTTTTGACTTTTTCGACACTACCGGCCCTGTCTTTTTTTTTCAAATTCTACCCGGTTTGGAAAATCCTTCACAATTTTCACAAAACGCCCCAACTGTGCTTGATTTTGCTCGTTTTTCAATAAGCCCGCCCCCTGGCCCCTTTTAGCAAGATTTGGGAAAATCCACATTTTTGACTTTTTCGACACTACCGGACCTGTCTTTTTTTTCAAATTTTACCCGGTTTGGAAAATCCTTCACAATTTTCACAAAATGCCCCAACTGTGCTTGATTTTTCTCGTTTTTCAATAAGCCCGCCCCCTGGCCCCTTTTAGCAAAGATTTGGGAAAATCCCCATTTTTGACTTTTTCGACACTACCGGCCCTGTCGTTTTTTTCAATTTTTGCCCGGTTTGGAAAATCCTTCACAATTTTCACACAACGCCCCAACTGTGCTTGATTTTGCTCCTTTCTGACTCAGCCCCCCCTCTGGCCTCCTTAAGCAAATTTTGTGAAAATCCCCATTTTGGACTTTTTCGACACTACCGGCCCTGTCGTTTTTTTCAAATTTTGCCCGGTTTGGAAAATCCTTCACAATTTTCCCAAAACGCCCCAACTGTGCTTGATTTTGCTCCTTTCTGACTCAGTCCGCCCCCCTGGCCCGTTTTAGCAAGGTTTTGGAAAATCCCAATTTTTGACTTTTTCGACACTACCGGACCTGTCGTTTTTTTCAAATTTTGCCCGGTTTGGAAAATCCTTCACAATTTTCCCAAAACGCCCCAACTGTGCTTGATTTTGCTTGTTTTTCAATAAGCCCGCCCCCTGGCCCCTTTTAGCAAAGATTTGGGAAAATCCGCATTTTTGACTTTTTCGACACTACCGGCCCTGTCGTTTTTTTCAAATTTTGCCCGGTTTGGAAAATCCTTCACAATTTTCCCAAAACGCCCCAACTGTGCTTGATTTTGCTCCTTTCTGACTCAGTCCGCCCCCCTGGCCCCTTTTAGCAAGGTTTGGGAAAATCCCCATTTTTGACTTTTTCGACACTACCGGCCCTGTCGTTTTTTTCAATTTTTGCCCACTATGGAAAATCCTTCACAATTTTCACAAAACGCCCCAACTGTGCTTGATTTTGCTTGTTTTTCACTCAGCCCCCCCCTCTGGCCTCTTTAAGCAAATTTTGTGAAAATCCCCATTTTTGACTTTTTCGACACTACCGGCCCTGTCTTTTTTTCAAATTTTGCCCGGTTTGGAAAATCCTTCACAATTTTCACACAACGCCCCAACTGTGCTTGATTTTGCTCCTTTCTCACTCAGCCCGCCCCCCTGGCACCTTTTAGCAAGGATTTGGGAAAATCCCCATTTTTGACTTTTTCGACGCTACCGGCACTGTCGTTTTTTTCAAATTTTGCCCGGTTTGGAAAATCCTTCACAATTTTCCCAAAACGCCCCAACTGTGCTTGATTTTGCTCCTTTCTGACTCAGTCCGCCCCCCTGGCCCCTTTTAGCAAGGATTTGGGAAAATCCCCATTTTTGACTTTTTCGACACTACCGGCCCTGTCGTTTTTTTCAAATTTTGCCCGGTTTGGAAAATCCTTCACAATTTTCCCAAAACGCCCCAACTGTGCTTGATTTTGCTCCTTTCTGACTCAGTCCGCCCCCCTGGCCCCTTTTAGCAAGGTTTGGGAAAATCCCCATTTTTGACTTTTTCGACACTACCGTCCCTGTCTTTTTTTTCAAATTTTGCCCGGTTTGGAAAATCCTTCACAATTTTCACACAACGCCCCAACTGTGTTTGATTTTGCTCCTTTCTCACTCAGCCCGCCCCCCTGGCACCTTTTAGCAAGGATTTGGGAAAATCCCCATTTTTGACGTTTTCGACACTACCGGCCCTGTTGTCTTTTTCAAATTTTGCCCGGTTTGGAAAATCCTTCACAATTTTCCCAAAACGCCCCAACTGTGCTTGATTTTGCTCCTTTCTGACTCAGTCCGCCCCCCTGGCCCCTTTTAGCAAGGTTTGGGAAAATCCCCATTTTTGACTTTTTCGACACTACAGGCCCTGTCGTTTTTTTCAATTTTTGCCCACTATGGAAAATCCTTCACAATTTTCACAAAACGCCCCAACTGTGCTTGATTTTGCTTGTTTTTCACTCAGCCCCCCCCCTCTGGCCTCTTTAAGCAAATTTTGTGAAAATCCCCATTTTTGACTTTTTCGACACTACCGGCCCTGTCTTTTTTTCAAATTTTGCCCGGTTTGGAAAATCCTTCACAATTTTCACACAACGCCCCAACTGTGCTTGATTTTGCTCCTTTCTCACTCAGCCCGCCCCCCTGGCACCTTTTAGCAAGGATTTGGGAAAATCCCCATTTTTGACTTTTTCGACACTACCGGCCCTGTCGTTTTTTTCAAATTTTGCCCGGTTTGGCAAATCCTTCACAATTTTCCCAAAACGCCCCAACTGTGCTTGATTTTGCTCCTTTCTTACTTAGTCCGCCCCCCTGGCCCCCTTTAGCAAGGTTTTGGAAAATCCCCATTTTTGACTTTTTCGACACTACCGGCCCTGTCGTTTTTTTCAAATTTTGCCCGGTTTGGCAAATCCTTCACAATTTTCCCAAAACGCCCCAACTGTGCTTGATTTTGCTCCTTTCTTACTTAGTCCGCCCCCCTGGCCCCCTTTAGCAAGGTTTTGGAAAATCCCCATTTTGGACTTTTTCGACACTACCGGACCTGTCGTTTTTTTCAAATTTTGCCCGGTTTGGAAAATCCTTCACAATTTTCTCAAAACGCCCCAACTATGCTTGATTTTGCTCCTTTCTGACTCAGCCCGCCCCCCTGGCCCCTTTTAGCAAGGTTTGGGAAAATCCCCATTTTTGACTTTTTCGACACTACCGGCCCTGTCGTTTTTTTCAATTTTTGCCCACTATGGAAAATCCTTCACAATTTTCACAAAACGCTCCAACTGTGCTTGATTTTGCTTGTTTTTCACTCAGCCCCCCCCTCTGGCCTCTTTAAGCAAATTTTGTGAAAATCCCCATTTTTGACTTTTTCGACACTACCGGCCCTGTCTTTTTTTTCAAATTTTGCCCGGTTCGGAAAATCCTTCACAATTTTCACACAACGCCCCAACTGTGCTTGATTTTGCTCCTTTCTCACTCAGCCCGCCCCCCTGGCCCCTTTTAGCAAGGATTTGGGAAAATCCCCATTTTTGACTTTTTCGACACTACCGGCCCTGTCTTTTTTTTCAATTTATGCCCGGTTTGGAAAATCCTTCACAATTTTCCCAAAACGCCCCAACTGTGTTTGATTTTGCTCCTTTCTGACTCAGTCCGCACCCCTGGCCCCTTTTAGCAAGGTTTGGGAAAATCCCCATTTTTGACTTTTTCGACACTACCGGCCCTGTCTTTTTTTCAAATTTTGCCCGGTTTGGAAAATCCTTCACAATTTTCACAAAACGCCCCAACTGTGCTTGATATTGCTCCTTTTTCACTCAGCCCCCCCCCCCCCTCTGGCCTCTTTAAGCAAAGTTTGTGAAAATCCCCATTTTTGACTTTTTCGACACTACCGGCCCTGTCGTTTTTTTCAATTTTTGCCCACTTTGGAAAATCATTCACAATTTTCCCAAAACGCCCCAACTGTTCTTGATTTTGCTCCTTTCTGAATCAGTCCGCCCCCCTGGCCCGTTTTAGCAAGGTTTTGGAAAATCCCAATTTTTGACTTTTTCGACACTACCGGACCTGTCTTTTTTTTCAAATTTTACCCGGTTTGGAAAATCCTTCACAATTTTCACAAAATGCCCCAACTGTGCTTGATTTTTCTCGTTTTTCAATAAGCCCGCCCCCTGGCCCCCTTTTAGCAAAGATTTGGGAAAATCCGCATTTTTGACTTTTTCAACACTACCGGACCTGTCGTTTTTTTCAATTTTTGCCCGGTTGGAAAATCCTTCACAATTTTCACACAACGCCCCAACTGTGCTTGATTTTGCTCCTTTCTGACTCAGCCCGCCCCCCTGGCCCCTTTTAGCAAGGTTTGGGAAAATCCCCATTTTTGACTTTTTCGACACTACCGGCCCTGTCGTTTTTTTTCAATTTTTGCCCACTATGGAAAATCCTTCACAATTTTCACAAAACGCCCCAACTGTGCTTGATTTTGCTTGTTTTTCACTCAGCCCCCCCTCTGGCCTCCTTAAGCAAATTTTGTGAAAATTCCCATTTTGGACTTTTTCGACACTACCGGCCCTGTCGTTTTTTTCAAATTTTGCCGGTTTGGAAAATCCTTCACAATTTTCACAAAACGCCCCAACTGTGCTTGATTTTGCTAGTTTTTCAATAAGCCCGCCCCCTGGCCCCTTTTAGCAAAGATTTGGGAAAATCCGCACTTTTGACTTTTTCAACACTACCGGCCCTGTCGTTTTTTTCAAATTTTGCCCGGTTTGGCAAATCCTTCACAATTTTCCCAAAACGCCCCAACTGTGCTTGATTTTGCTCCTTTCTTACTTAGTCCGCCCCCCTGGCCCCCTTTAGCAAGGTTTTGGAAAATCCCCATTTTGGACTTTTTCGACACTACCGGACCTGTCGTTTTTTTCAAATTTTGCCCGGTTTGGAAAATCCTTCACAATTTTCTCAAAACGCCCCAACTATGCTTGATTTTGCTCCTTTCTGACTCAGCCCGCCCCCCTGGCCCCTTTTAGCAAGGTTTGGGAAAATCCCCATTTTTGACTTTTTCGACACTACCGGCCCTGTCGTTTTTTTCAATTTTTGCCCACTATGGAAAATCCTTCACAATTTTCACAAAACGCTCCAACTGTGCTTGATTTTGCTTGTTTTTCACTCAGCCCCCCCCTCGGCCTCTTTAAGCAAATTTTGTGAAAATCCCCATTTTTGACTTTTTCGACACTACCGGCCCTGTCTTTTTTTTCAAATTTTGCCCGGTTCGGAAAATCCTTCACAATTTTCACACAACGCCCCAACTGTGCTTGATTTTGCTCCTTTCTCACTCAGCCCGCCCCCCTGGCCCCTTTTAGCAAGGATTTGGGAAAATCCCCATTTTTGACTTTTTCGACACTACCGGCCCTGTCTTTTTTTTCAATTTATGCCCGGTTTGGAAAATCCTTCACAATTTTCCCAAAACGCCCCAACTGTGTTTGATTTTGCTCCTTTCTGACTCAGTCCGCACCCCTGGCCCCTTTTAGCAAGGTTTGGGAAAATCCCCATTTTTGACTTTTTCGACACTACCGGCCCTGTCGTTTTTTTCAAATTTTGCCCGGTTTGGAAAATCCTTCACAATTTTCACAAAACGGCCCAACTGTGCTTGATATTGCTCCTTTTTCACTCAGCCCCCCCCCCCTCTGGCCTCTTTAAGCAAAGTTTGTGAAAATCCCCATTTTTGACTTTTTCGACACTACCGGCCCTGTCGTTTTTTTCAATTTTTGCCCACTTTGGAAAATCATTCACAATTTTCCCAAAACGCCCCAACTGTTCTTGATTTTGCTCCTTTCTGAATCAGTCCGCCCCCCTGGCCCGTTTTAGCAAGGTTTTGGAAAATCCCAATTTTTGACTTTTTCGACACTACCGGACCTGTCTTTTTTTTCAAATTTTACCCGGTTTGGAAAATCCTTCACAATTTTCACAAAATGCCCCAACTGTGCTTGATTTTTCTCGTTTTTCAATAAGCCCGCCCCCTGGCCCCTTTTAGCAAAGATTTGGGAAAATCCGCATTTTTGACTTTTTCAACACTACCGGACCTGTCGTTTTTTTCAATTTTTGCCCGGTTTGGAAAATCCTTCACAATTTTCACACAACGCCCCAACTGTGCTTGATTTTGCTCCTTTCTGACTCAGCCCGCCCCCCTGGCCCCTTTTAGCAAGGTTTGGGAAAATCCCCATTTTTGACTTTTTCGACACTACCGGCCCTGTCGTTTTTTTTCAATTTTTGCCCACTATGGAAAATCCTTCACAATTTTCACAAAACGCCCCAACTGTGCTTGATTTTGCTTGTTTTTCACTCAGCCCCCCCTCTGGCCTCCTTAAGCAAATTTTGTGAAAATTCCCATTTTGGACTTTTTCGACACTACCGGCCCTGTCGTTTTTTTCAAATTTTGCCCGGTTTGGAAAATCCTTCACAATTTTCACAAAACGCCCCAACTGTGCTTGATTTTGCTAGTTTTTCAATAAGCCCGCCCCCTGGCCCCTTTTAGCAAAGATTTGGGAAAATCCGCACTTTTGACTTTTTCGACACTACCGGCCCTGTCGTTTTTTTCAAATTTTGCCCGGTTTGGAAAATCCTTCACAATTTTCACAAAACGCCCCAACTGTGCTTGATATTGCTCCTTTTTCACTCAGCCCCCCCCCCCTCTGGCCTCTTTAAGCAAAGTTTGTGAAAATCCCCATTTTTGACTTTTTCGACACTACCGGCCCTGTCGTTTTTTTCAATTTTTGCCCACTTTGGAAAATCATTCACAATTTTCCCAAAACGCCCCAACTGTTCTTGATTTTGCTCCTTTCTGACTCAGTCCGCCACCCTGGCCCCTTTTAGCAAGGTTTGGGAAAATCCCCATTTTTGACTTTTTCGACACTACCGGACCTGTCGTTTTTTTCAAATTTTGCCCGGATTGGAAAATCCTTCACAATTTTCTCAAAACGCCCCAACTGTGCTTGATTTTGCTCGTTTTTCAATCAGCCCGCCCCCTGGCCCCTTTTAGCAAAAATTTGGGAAAATCCCCATTTTTGACTTTTTCGACACTACCGGCCCTGTCGTTTATTTCAAATTTTGCCCGGTTTGGAAAATCCTTCACAATTTTCCCAAAACGCCCCAACTGTGCTTGATTTTGCTCCTTTCTGACTCAGTCCGCCCCCCTGGCCCGTTTTAGCAAGGTTTGGGAAAATCCCAATTTTTGACTTTTTCGACACTACCGGACCTGTCGTTTTTTTCAAATTTTGCCCGGTTTGGAAAACCCTTCACAATTTTCCCAAAACGCCCCAACTGTGCTTGATTTTGCTCGTTTTTCAATAAGCCCCCCCCCCCTGGCCCCTTTTAGCAAAGATTTGGGAAAATCCGCATTTTTGACTTTTTCGACACTACCGGCCCTGTCGTTTTTTTCAAATTTTGCCCGGTTTGGAAAATCCTTCACAATTTTCCCAAAACGCCCCAACTGTGCTTGATTTTGCTCCTTTCTGACTCAGTCCGCCCCCCTGGCCCCTCTTAGCAAGGTTTGGGAAAATCCGCATTTTTGACTTTTTCGACACTACCGGACCTGTCGTTTTTTTCAAATTTTGCCCGGTTTGGAAAATCCTTCACAATTTTCTCAAAACGCCCCAACTGTGCTTGATTTTGCTCGTTTTTCAATCAGCCCGCCCCCTGGCCCCTTTTAGCAAAAATTTGGGAAAATCCCCATTTTTGACTTTTTCGACACTACCGGCCCTGTCGTTTTTTTCAAATTTTGCCCGGTTTGGAAAATCCTTCACAGTTTTCCCAAAACGCCCCAACTGTGCTTGATTTTGCTCCTTTCTTACTTAGTCCGCCCCCCTGGCCCCTTTTAGCAAGGTTTTGGAAAATCCCCATTTTGGACTTTTTCGACACTACCGGACCTGTCGTTTTTTTCAAATTTTGCCCGGTTTGGAAAATCCTTCACAATTTTCTCAAAACGCCCAAACTGTGCTTGATTATGCTCCTTTCTGACTCAGCCCGCCCCCCTGGCCCCTTTTAGCAAGGTTTGGGAAAATCCCCATTTTTGACTTTTTCGACACTACCGGCCCTGTCTTTTTTTTCAAATTTTGCCCGGTTTGGAAAATCCTTCACAATTTTCCCAAAACGCCCCAACTGTGCTTGATTTTGCTCCTTTCTGACTCAGTCCGCCCCCCTGGCCCCTCTTAGCAAGGTTTGGGAAAATCCGCATTTTTGACTTTTTCGACACTACCGGACCTGTCGTTTTTTTCAAATTTTGCCCGGTTTGGAAAATCCTTCACAATTTTCTCAAAACGCCCCAACTGTGCTTGATTTTGCTCGTTTTTCAATCAGCCCGCCCCCTGGCCCCTTTTAGCAAAAATTTGGGAAAATCCCCATTTTTGACTTTTTCCACACTACCGGCCCTGTCGTTTTTTTCAAATTTTGCCCGGTTTGGAAAATCCTTCACAATTTTCTCAAAACGCCCAAACTGTGCTTGATTATGCTCCTTTCTGACTCAGCCCGCCCCCCTGGCCCCTTTTAGCAAGGTTTGGGAAAATCCCCATTTTTGACTTTTTCGACACTACCGCCCCTGTCGTTTTTTTCAATTTTTGCCCACTATGGAAAATCCTTCACAATTTTCACAAAACGCCCCAACTGTGCTTGATTTTGCTTGTTTTTCACTCAGCCCCCCCCCTCTGGCCTCTTTAAGCAAATTTTGTGAAAATCCCCATTTTTGACTTTTTCGACACTACCGGCCCTGTCTTTTTTTCAAATTTTGCCCGGTTTGGAAAATCCTTCACAATTTTCACACAACGCCCCAACTGTGCTTGATTTTGCTCCTTTCTCACTCAGCCCGCCCCCTGGCCCCTTTTAGCAAGGATTTGGGAAAATCCCCATTTTTGACTTTTTCGACACTACCGGCCCTGTCGTTTTTTTCAATTTTTGCCCACTTTGGAAAATCCTTCACAATTTTCACAAAACGCCCCAACTGTGCTTGATTTTGCTTGTTTTTCACTCAGCCCCCCCCTCTGGTCTCTTTAAGCAAATTTTGTGAAAATCCCCATTTTTGACTTTTTCGACACTACCGGCCCTGTCTTTTTTTTCAAATTTTGCCCGGTTTGGAAAATCCTTCACAATTTTCACACAACGCTCCAACTGTGCTTGATTTTGCTCCTTTCTCACTCAGCCCGCCCCCCTGGCACCTTTTAGCAAGGATTTGAGAAAATCCCCATTTTTGACGTTTTCGACACTACCGGCCCTGTCGTTTTTTTCAAATTTTGCCCGGTTTGGAAAATCCTTCACAATTTTCTCAAAACGCCCAAACTGTGCTTGATTATGCTCCTTTCTGACTCAGCCCGCCCCCCTGGCCCCTTTTAGCAAGGTTTGGGAAAATCCCCATTTTTGACTTTTTCGACACTACCGGCCCTGTCTTTTTTTTCAAATTTTGCCCGGTTTGGAAAATCCTTCACAATTTTCCCAAAACGCCCCAACTGTGCTTGATTTTGCTCCTTTCTGACTCAGTCCGCCCCCCTGGCCCCTCTTAGCAAGGTTTGGGAAAATCCGCATTTTTGACTTTTTCGACACTACCGGACCTGTCGTTTTTTTCAAATTTTGCCCGGTTTGGAAAATCCTTCACAATTTTCTCAAAACGCCCCAACTGTGCTTGATTTTGCTCGTTTTTCAATCAGCCCGCCCCCTGGCCCCTTTTAGCAAAAATTTGGGAAAATCCCCATTTTTGACTTTTTCCACACTACCGGCCCTGTCGTTTTTTTCAAATTTTGCCCGGTTTGGAAAATCCTTCACAATTTTCTCAAAACGCCCAAACTGTGCTTGATTATGCTCCTTTCTGACTCAGCCCGCCCCCCTGGCCCCTTTTAGCAAGGTTTGGGAAAATCCCCATTTTTGACTTTTTCGACACTACCGCCCCTGTCGTTTTTTTCAATTTTTGCCCACTATGGAAAATCCTTCACAATTTTCACAAAACGCCCCAACTGTGCTTGATTTTGCTTGTTTTTCACTCAGCCCCCCCCTCTGGCCTCTTTAAGCAAATTTTGTGAAAATCCCCATTTTTGACTTTTTCGACACTACCGGCCCTGTCTTTTTTTCAAATTTTGCCCGGTTTGGAAAATCCTTCACAATTTTCACACAACGCCCCAACTGTGCTTGATTTTGCTCCTTTCTCACTCAGCCCGCCCCCTGGCCCCTTTTAGCAAGGATTTGGGAAAATCCCCATTTTTGACTTTTTCGACACTACCGGCCCTGTCGTTTTTTTCAATTTTTGCCCACTTTGGAAAATCCTTCACAATTTTCACAAAACGCCCCAACTGTGCTTGATTTTGCTTGTTTTTCACTCAGCCCCCCCCTCTGGTCTCTTTAAGCAAATTTTGTGAAAATCCCCATTTTTGACTTTTTCGACACTACCGGCCCTGTCTTTTTTTTCAAATTTTGCCCGGTTTGGAAAATCCTTCACAATTTTCACACAACGCTCCAACTGTGCTTGATTTTGCTCCTTTCTCACTCAGCCCGCCCCCCTGGCACCTTTTAGCAAGGATTTGAGAAAATCCCCATTTTTGACGTTTTCGACACTACCGGCCCTGTCGTTTTTTTCAAATTTTGCCCGGTTTGGAAAATCCTTCACAATTTTCCCAAAACGCCCCAACTGTGCTTGATTTTGCTCCTTTCTGACTCAGTCCGCCCCCCTGGCCCCTTTTAGCAAGGTTTGGGAAAATCCCCATTTTTGACTTTTTCGACACTACCGGCCCTGTCGTTTTTTTCAATTTTTGCCCACTATGGAAAATCCTTCACAATTTTCACAAAACGCCCCAACTGTGCTTGATTTTGCTTGTTTTTCACTCAGCCCCCCCCCCCTGGCCCCTTTTAGCAAGGATTTGGGAAAATCCCCATTTTTGACTTTTTCGACACTACCGGCCCTGTCTTTTTTTCAAATTTTGCCCGGTTTGGAAAATCCTTCACAATTTTCACAAAACGCCCCAACTGTGCTTGATTTTGCTCGTTTTTCAATAAGCCCGCCCCCTGGCCCCTTTTAGCAAAGATTTGGGAAAATCCACATTTTTGACTTTTTCGACACTACCGGACCTGTCGTTTTTTTAAAATTTTGCCCGGTTTGGAAAATCCTTCACAATTTTCTCAAAACGCCCCAACTGTGCTTGATTTTGCTCGTTTTTCAATCAGCCCGCCCCCTGGCCCCTTTTAGCAAAAATTTGGGAAAATCCCCATTTTTGACTAATTTCGACACTACCGGCCCTGTCGTTTTTTTCAAATTTTGCCCGGTTTGGAAAATCCTTCACAATTTTCCCAAAACGCCCCAACTGTGCTTGATTTTGCTCCTTTCTGACTCAGTCCGCCCCCCTGGCCCCTCTTAGCAAGGTTTGGGAAAATCCCCATTTTTGACTTTTTCGACACTACCGGCCCTGTCTTTTTTTTCAAATTTTACCCGGTTTGGAAAATCCTTCACAATTTTCACAAAACGCCCCAACTGTGCTTGATTTTTCTCGTTTTTCAATAAGCCCGCCCCCTGGCCCCTTTTAGCAAAGATTTGGGAAAATCCGCATTTTTGACTTTTTCAACACTACCGGCCCTGTCGTTTTTTTCAAATTTTGCCCGGTTTGGAAAATCCTTCACGATTTTCCCAAAACGCCCCAACTGTGCTTGATTTTGCTCCTTTCTTACTTAGTCCGCCCCCCTGGCCCCTTTTAGCAAGGTTTTGGAAAATCCCCATTTTGGACTTTTTCGACACTACCGGACCTGTCGTTTTTTTCAAATTTTGCCCGGTTTGGAAAATCCTTCACAATTTTCTCAAAACGCCCAAACTGTGCTTGATTTTGCTCCTTTCTGACTCAGCCCGCCCCCCTGGCCCCTTTTAGCAAGGTTTGGGAAAATCCCCATTTTTGACTTTTTCGACACTACCGGCCCTGTCGTTTTTTTCAATTTTTGCCCACTATGGAAAATCCTTCACAATTTTCACAAAACGCCCCAACTGTGCTTGATTTTGCTTGTTTTTCACTCAGCCCCCCCCTCTGGCCTCCTTAAGCAAATTTTGTGAAAATCCCCATTTTTGACTTTTTCGACACTACCGGCCCTGTCTTTTTTTTCAAATTTTGCCCGGTTTGGAAAATCCTTCACAATTTTCACACAACGCCCCAACTGTGCTTGATTTTGCTCCTTTCTCACTCAGCCCGCCCCCCTGGCCCCTTTTAGCAAGGATTTGGGAAAATCCCCATTTTTGACTTTTTCGACACTACCGGCCCTGTCGTTTTTTTCAATTTTTGCCCACTTTGGAAAATCCTTCACAATTTTCACAAAACGCCCCAACTGTGCTTGATTTTGCTTGTTTTTCACTCAGCCCCCCCCTCTGGCCTCTTTAAGCAAAGTTTGGGAAAATCCCCATTTTTGACTTTTTCGACACTACCGGCCCTGTCTTTTTTTTTTAAATTTTACCCGGTTTGGAAAATCCTTCACAATTTTCCCAAAACGCCCCAACTGTGCTTGATTTTGCTCGTTTTTCAATAAGCCCGCCCCCCTGGCCCCTTTTAGCAAGATTTGGGAAAATCCACATTTTTGACTTTTTCGACACTACCGGCCCTGTCGTTTTTTTCAATTTTTGCCCACTATGGAAAATCCTTCACAATTTTCACAAAACGCCCCAACTGTGCTTGATTTTGCTCGTTTTTCACTCAGCCCCCCCCTCTGGCCTCCTTAAGCAAATTTTGTGAAAATCCCCATTTTTGACTTTTTCGACACTACCGGCCCTGTCTTTTTTTTCAAATTTTGCCCGGTTTGGAAAATCCTTCACAATTTTCACACAACGCCCCAACTGTGCTTGATTTTGCTCGTTTTTCAATAAGCCCGCCCCCTGGCCCCTTTTAGCAAGATTTGGGAAAATCCACATTTTTGACTTTTTCGACACTACCGGACCTGTCGTTTTTTTCAAATTTTGCCCGGTTTGGCAAATCCTTCACAATTTTCCCAAAACGCCCCAACTGTGCTTGATTTTGCTCCTTTCTGACTCAGTCCGCCCCCCTGGCCCGTTTTAGCAAGGTTTTGGAAAATCCCAATTTTTGACTTTTTCGACACTACCGGACCTGTCTTTTTTTTCAAATTTTACCCGGTTTGGAAAATCCTTCACAATTTTCACAAAATGCCCCAACTGTGCTTGATTTTTCTCGTTTTTCAATAAGCCCGCCCCATGGCCCCTTTTAGCAAAGATTTGGGAAAATCCGCATTTTTGACTTTTTCAACACTACCGGCCCTGTCGTTTTTTTCAATTTTTGCCCGATTTGGAAAATCCTTCACAATTTTCACACAACGCCACAACTGTGCTTGATTTTGCTCCTTTCTGACTCAGCCCGCCCCCCTGGCCCCTTTTAGCAAGGTTTGGGAAAATCCCCATTTTTGACTTTTTCGACACTACCGGCCCTGTCGTTTTTTTCAATTTTTGCCCACTATGGAAAATCCTTCACAATTTTCACAAAACGCCCCAACTGTGCTTGATTTTGCTTGTTTTTCACTCAGCCCCGCCTCTGGCCTCCTTAAGCAAATTTTGTGAAAATCCCCATTTTTGACTTTTTCGACACTACCGGCCCTGTGTTTTTTTTCAAATTTTGCCCGGTTTGGAAAATCCTTCACAATTTTCACACAACGCCCCAACTGTGCTTGATTTTGCTCCTTTCTCACTCAGCCCGCCCCCCTGGCCCCTTTTAGCAAGGATTTGGGAAAATCCCCATTTTTGACTTTTTCGACACTACCGGCCCTGTCGTTTTTTTCAAATTTTGCCCGGTTTGGAAAATCCTTCACAATTTTCCCAAAACGCCCCAACTGTGCTTGATTTTGCTCCTTTCTGACTCAGTCCGCCCCCCTGGCCCCTCTTAGCAAGGTTTGGGAAAATCCCCATTTTTGACTTTTTTGACACTACCGGCCCTGTCTTTTTTTTCAAATTTTACCCGGTTTGGAAAATCCTTCACAATTTTCACAAAAAGCCCCAACTGTGCTTGATTTTTCTCGTTTTTCAATAAGCCCGCACCCTGGCCCCTTTTAGCAAAGATTTGGGAAAATCCGCATTTTTGACTTTTTCAACACTACCGGCCCTGTCGTGTTTTTCAAATTTTGCCCGGTTTGGAAAATCCTTCACAATTTTCCCAAAACGCCCCAACTGTGCTTGATTTTGCTCCTTTCTTACTTAGTCCGCCCCCCTGGCCCCTTTTAGCAAGGATTTGGGGAAATCCCCATTTTGGACTTTTTCGACACTACCGGCCCTGTCGTTTTTTTCAATTTTTGCCCACTTTGGAAAATCCTTCACAATTTTCACAAAACGCCCCAACTGTGCTTGATTTTGCTCGTTTTTCAATAAGCCCGCCCCCTGGCCCCTTTTAGCAAAGATTTGGGAAAATCCACATTTTTGACTTTTTCGACACTACCGGACCTGTCGTTTTTTTAAAATTTTGCCCGGTTTGGAAAATCCTTCACAATTTTCTCAAAACGCCCCAACTGTGCTTGATTTTGCTCGTTTTTCAATCAGCCCGCCCCCTGGCCCCTTTTAGCAAAAATTTGGGAAAATCCCCATTTTTGACTAATTTCGACACTACCGGCCCTGTCGTTTTTTTAAAATTTTGCCCGGTTTGGAAAATCCTTCACAATTTTCCCAAAACGCCCCAACTGTGCTTGATTTTGCTCGTTTTTCAATCAGCCCGCCCCCTGGCCCCTTTTAGCAAAAATTTGGGAAAATCCCCATTTTTGACTAATTTCGACACTACCGGCCCTGTCGTTTTTTTCAAATTTTGCCCGGTTTGGAAAATCCTTCACAATTTTCCCAAAACGCCCCAACTGTGCTTGATTTTGCTCCTTTCTGACTCAGTCCGCCCCCCTGGCCCCTCTTAGCAAGGTTTGTGAAAATCCCCATTTTTGACTTTTTCGACACTACCGGCCCTGTCGTTTTTTTCAATTTTTGCCCACTTTGGAAAATCCTTCACAATTTTCACAAAACGCCCCAACTGTGCTTGATTTTGCTTGTTTTTCACTCAGCCCCCCCCTCTGGTCTCTTTAAGCAAATTTTGTGAAAATCCCCATTTTTGACTTTTTCGACACTACCGGCCCTGTCTTTTTTTTCAAATTTTGCCCGGTTTGGAAAATCCTTCACAATTTTCACACAACGCTCCAACTGTGCTTGATTTTGCTCCTTTCTCACTCAGCCCGCCCCCCTGGCACCTTTTAGCAAGGATTTGAGAAAATCCCCATTTTTGACGTTTTCGACACTACCGGCCCTGTCGTTTTTTTCAAATTTTGCCCGGTTTGGAAAATCCTTCACAATTTTCCCAAAACGCCCCAACTGTGCTTGATTTTGCTCCTTTCTGACTCAGTCCGCCCCCCTGGCCCCTTTTAGCAAGGTTTGGGAAAATCCCCATTTTTGACTTTTTCGACACTACCGGCCCTGTCGTTTTTTTCAATTTTTGCCCACTATGGAAAATCCTTCACAATTTTCACAAAACGCCCCAACTGTGCTTGATTTTGCTTGTTTTTCACTCAGCCCCCCCCCCCTGGCCCCTTTTAGCAAGGATTTGGGAAAATCCCCATTTTTGACTTTTTCGACACTACCGGCCCTGTCTTTTTTTCAAATTTTGCCCGGTTTGGAAAATCCTTCACAATTTTCACAAAACGCCCCAACTGTGCTTGATTTTGCTCGTTTTTCAATAAGCCCGCCCCCTGGCCCCTTTTAGCAAAGATTTGGGAAAATCCACATTTTTGACTTTTTCGACACTACCGGACCTGTCGTTTTTTTAAAATTTTGCCCGGTTTGGAAAATCCTTCACAATTTTCTCAAAACGCCCCAACTGTGCTTGATTTTGCTCGTTTTTCAATCAGCCCGCCCCCTGGCCCCTTTTAGCAAAAATTTGGGAAAATCCCCATTTTTGACTAATTTCGACACTACCGGCCCTGTCGTTTTTTTCAAATTTTGCCCGGTTTGGAAAATCCTTCACAATTTTCCCAAAACGCCCCAACTGTGCTTGATTTTGCTCCTTTCTGACTCAGTCCGCCCCCCTGGCCCCTCTTAGCAAGGTTTGGGAAAATCCCCATTTTTGACTTTTTCGACACTACCGGCCCTGTCTTTTTTTTCAAATTTTACCCGGTTTGGAAAATCCTTCACAATTTTCACAAAACGCCCCAACTGTGCTTGATTTTTCTCGTTTTTCAATAAGCCCGCCCCCTGGCCCCTTTTAGCAAAGATTTGGGAAAATCCGCATTTTTGACTTTTTCAACACTACCGGCCCTGTCGTTTTTTTCAAATTTTGCCCGGTTTGGAAAATCCTTCACGATTTTCCCAAAACGCCCCAACTGTGCTTGATTTTGCTCCTTTCTTACTTAGTCCGCCCCCCTGGCCCCTTTTAGCAAGGTTTTGGAAAATCCCCATTTTGGACTTTTTCGACACTACCGGACCTGTCGTTTTTTTCAAATTTTGCCCGGTTTGGAAAATCCTTCACAATTTTCTCAAAACGCCCAAACTGTGCTTGATTTTGCTCCTTTCTGACTCAGCCCGCCCCCCTGGCCCCTTTTAGCAAGGTTTGGGAAAATCCCCATTTTTGACTTTTTCGACACTACCGGCCCTGTCGTTTTTTTCAATTTTTGCCCACTATGGAAAATCCTTCACAATTTTCACAAAACGCCCCAACTGTGCTTGATTTTGCTTGTTTTTCACTCAGCCCCCCCCTCTGGCCTCCTTAAGCAAATTTTGTGAAAATCCCCATTTTTGACTTTTTCGACACTACCCGGCCCTGTCTTTTTTTTCAAATTTTGCCCGGTTTGGAAAATCCTTCACAATTTTCACACAACGCCCCAACTGTGCTTGATTTTGCTCCTTTCTCACTCAGCCCGCCCCCCTGGCCCCTTTTAGCAAGGATTTGGGAAAATCCCCATTTTTGACTTTTTCGACACTACCGGCCCTGTCGTTTTTTTCAATTTTTGCCCACTTTGGAAAATCCTTCACAATTTTCACAAAACGCCCCAACTGTGCTTGATTTTGCTTGTTTTTCACTCAGCCCCCCCCTCTGGCCTCTTTAAGCAAAGTTTGGGAAAATCCCCATTTTTGACTTTTTCGACACTACCGGCCCTGTCTTTTTTTTTAAATTTTACCCGGTTTGGAAAATCCTTCACAATTTTCCCAAAACGCCCCAACTGTGCTTGATTTTGCTCGTTTTTCAATAAGCCCGCCCCCCTGGCCCCTTTTAGCAAGATTTGGGAAAATCCACATTTTTGACTTTTTCGACACTACCGGCCCTGTCGTTTTTTTCAATTTTTGCCCACTATGGAAAATCCTTCACAATTTTCACAAAACGCCCCAACTGTGCTTGATTTTGCTCGTTTTTCACTCAGCCCCCCCCTCTGGCCTCCTTAAGCAAATTTTGTGAAAATCCCCATTTTTGACTTTTTCGACACTACCGGCCCTGTCTTTTTTTTCAAATTTTGCCCGGTTTGGAAAATCCTTCACAATTTTCACACAACGCCCCAACTGTGCTTGATTTTGCTCGTTTTTCAATAAGCCCGCCCCCTGGCCCCTTTTAGCAAGATTTGGGAAAATCCACATTTTTGACTTTTTCGACACTACCGGACCTGTCGTTTTTTTCAAATTTTGCCCGGTTTGGCAAATCCTTCACAATTTTCCCAAAACGCCCCAACTGTGCTTGATTTTGCTCCTTTCTGACTCAGTCCGCCCCCCTGGCCCGTTTTAGCAAGGTTTTGGAAAATCCCAATTTTTGACTTTTTCGACACTACCGGACCTGTCTTTTTTTTCAAATTTTACCCGGTTTGGAAAATCCTTCACAATTTTCACAAAATGCCCCAACTGTGCTTGATTTTTCTCGTTTTTCAATAAGCCCGCCCCATGGCCCCTTTTAGCAAAGATTTGGGAAAATCCGCATTTTTGACTTTTTCAACACTACCGGCCCTGTCGTTTTTTTCAATTTTTGCCCGATTTGGAAAATCCTTCACAATTTTCACACAACGCCACAACTGTGCTTGATTTTGCTCCTTTCTGACTCAGCCCGCCCCCCTGGCCCCTTTTAGCAAGGTTTGGGAAAATCCCCATTTTTGACTTTTTCGACACTACCGGCCCTGTCGTTTTTTTCAATTTTTGCCCACTATGGAAAATCCTTCACAATTTTCACAAAACGCCCCAACTGTGCTTGATTTTGCTTGTTTTTCACTCCAGCCCCGCCTCTGGCCTCCTTAAGCAAATTTTGTGAAAATCCCCATTTTTGACTTTTTCGACACTACCGGCCCTGTGTTTTTTTTCAAATTTTGCCCGGTTTGGAAAATCCTTCACAATTTTCACACAACGCCCCAACTGTGCTTGATTTTGCTCCTTTCTCACTCAGCCCGCCCCCCTGGCCCCTTTTAGCAAGGTTTGGGAAAATCCCCATTTTTGACTTTTTCGACACTACCGGCCCTGTCGTTTTTTTTCAATTTTTGCCCACTATGGAAAATCCTTCACAATTTTCACAAAACGCCCCAACTGTGCTTGATTTTGCTTGTTTTTCACTCAGCCCCCCCCCTCTGGCCTCTTTAAGCAAAGTTTGGGAAAATCCCCATTTTTGACTTTTTCGACACTACCGGCCCTGTCTTTTTTTTTAAATTTTACCCGGTTTGGAAAATCCTTCACAATTTTCCCAAAACGCCCCAACTGTGCTTGATTTTGCTCGTTTTTCAATAAGCCCGCCCCCCTGGCCCCTTTTAGCAAGATTTGGGAAAATCCACATTTTTGACTTTTTCGACACTACCGGCCCTGTCGTTTTTTTCAATTTTTGCCCACTATGGAAAATCCTTCACAATTTTCACAAAACGCCCCAACTGTGCTTGATTTTGCTCGTTTTTCACTCAGCCCCCCCCTCTGGCCTCCTTAAGCAAATTTTGTGAAAATCCCCATTTTTGACTTTTTCGACACTACCGGCCCTGTCTTTTTTTCAAATTTTGCCCGGTTTGGAAAATCCTTCACAATTTTCACACAACGCCCCAACTGTGCTTGATTTTGCTCGTTTTTCAATAAGCCCGCCCCCTGGCCCCTTTTAGCAAGATTTGGGAAAATCCACATTTTTGACTTTTTCGACACTACCGGACCTGTCGTTTTTTTCAAATTTTGCCCGGTTTGGCAAATCCTTCACAATTTTCCCAAAACGCCCCAACTGTGCTTGATTTTGCTCCTTTCTGACTCAGTCCGCCCCCCTGGCCCGTTTTAGCAAGGTTTTGGAAAATCCCAATTTTTGACTTTTTCGACACTACCGGACCTGTCTTTTTTTTCAAATTTTACCCGGTTTGGAAAATCCTTCACAATTTTCACAAAATGCCCCAACTGTGCTTGATTTTTCTCGTTTTTCAATAAGCCCGCCCCATGGCCCCTTTTAGCAAAGATTTGGGAAAATCCGCATTTTTGACTTTTTCAACACTACCGGCCCTGTCGTTTTTTTCAATTTTTGCCCGATTTGGAAAATCCTTCACAATTTTCACACAACGCCACAACTGTGCTTGATTTTGCTCCTTTCTGACTCAGCCCGCCCCCCTGGCCCCTTTTAGCAAGGTTTGGGAAAATCCCCATTTTTGACTTTTTCGACACTACCGGCCCTGTCGTTTTTTTCAATTTTTGCCCACTATGGAAAATCCTTCACAATTTTCACAAAACGCCCCAACTGTGCTTGATTTTGCTTGTTTTTCACTCAGCCCCGCCTCTGGCCTCCTTAAGCAAATTTTGTGAAAATCCCCATTTTTGACTTTTTCGACACTACCGGCCCTGTGTTTTTTTTCAAATTTTGCCCGGTTTGGAAAATCCTTCACAATTTTCACACAACGCCCCAACTGTGCTTGATTTTGCTCCTTTCTCACTCAGCCCGCCCCCCTGGCCCCTTTTAGCAAGGATTTGGGAAAATCCCCATTTTTGACTTTTTCGACACTACCGGCCCTGTCGTTTTTTTCAAATTTTGCCCGGTTTGGAAAATCCTTCACAATTTTCCCAAAACGCCCCAACTGTGCTTGATTTTGCTCCTTTCTGACTCAGTCCGCCCCCCTGGCCCCTCTTAGCAAGGTTTGGGAAAATCCCCATTTTTGACTTTTTTGACACTACCGGCCCTGTCTTTTTTTTCAAATTTTACCCGGTTTGGAAAATCCTTCACAATTTTCACAAAAAGCCCCAACTGTGCTTGATTTTTCTCGTTTTTCAATAAGCCCGCACCCTGGCCCCTTTTAGCAAAGATTTGGGAAAATCCGCATTTTTGACTTTTTCAACACTACCGGCCCTGTCGTGTTTTTCAAATTTTGCCCGGTTTGGAAAATCCTTCACAATTTTCCCAAAACGCCCCAACTGTGCTTGATTTTGCTCCTTTCTTACTTAGTCCGCCCCCCTGGCCCCTTTTAGCAAGGATTTGGGGAAATCCCCATTTTGGACTTTTTCGACACTACCGGCCCTGTCGTTTTTTTCAATTTTTGCCCACTTTGGAAAATCCTTCACAATTTTCACAAAACGCCCCAACTGTGCTTGATTTTGCTCGTTTTTCAATAAGCCCGCCCCCTGGCCCCTTTTAGCAAAGATTTGGGAAAATCCACATTTTTGACTTTTTCGACACTACCGGACCTGTCGTTTTTTTAAAATTTTGCCCGGTTTGGAAAATCCTTCACAATTTTCTCAAAACGCCCCAACTGTGCTTGATTTTGCTCGTTTTTCAATCAGCCCGCCCCCTGGCCCCTTTTAGCAAAAATTTGGGAAAATCCCCATTTTTGACTAATTTCGACACTACCGGCCCTGTCGTTTTTTTAAAATTTTGCCCGGTTTGGAAAATCCTTCACAATTTTCCCAAAACGCCCCAACTGTGCTTGATTTTGCTCCTTTCTGACTCAGTCCGCCCCCCTGGCCCCTCTTAGCAAGGTTTGGGAAAATCCCCATTTTTGACTTTTTCGACACTACCGGCCCTGTCTTTTTTTTCAAATTTTACCCGGTTTGGAAAATCCTTCACAATTTTCACAAAACGCCCCAACTGTGCTTGATTTTTCTCGTTTTTCAATAAGCCCGCCCCCTGGCCCCTTTTAGCAAAGATTTGGGAAAATCCGCATTTTTGACTTTTTCAACACTACCGGCCCTGTCGTTTTTTTCAAATTTTGCCCGGTTTGGAAAATCCTTCACGATTTTCCCAAAACGCCCCAACTGTGCTTGATTTTGCTCCTTTCTTACTTAGTCCGCCCCCCTGGCCCCTTTTAGCAAGGTTTTGGAAAATCCCCATTTTGGACTTTTTCGACACTACCGGACCTGTCGTTTTTTTCAAATTTTGCCCGGTTTGGAAAATCCTTCACAATTTTCTCAAAACGCCCAAACTGTGCTTGATTTTGCTCCTTTCTGACTCAGCCCGCCCCCCTGGCCCCTTTTAGCAAGGTTTGGGAAAATCCCCATTTTTGACTTTTTCGACACTACCGGCCCTGTCGTTTTTTTCAATTTTTGCCCACTATGGAAAATCCTTCACAATTTTCACAAAACGCCCCAACTGTGCTTGATTTTGCTTGTTTTTCACTCAGCCCCCCCCTCTGGCCTCTTTAAGCAAATTTTGTGAAAATCCCCATTTTTGACTTTTTCGACACTACCGGCCCTGTCTTTTTTTTTCAAATTTTGCCCGGTTTGGAAAATCCTTCACAATTTTCACACAACGCCCCAACTGTGCTTGATTTTGCTCCTTTCTCACTCAGCCCGCCCCCCTGGCACCTTTTAGCAAGGATTTGGGAAAATCCCCATTTTTGACTTTTTCGACACTACCGGCCCTGTCGTTTTTTTCAAATTTTGCCCGGTTTGGAAAATCCTTCACAATTTTCCCAAAACGCCCCAACTGTGCTTGATTTTGCTCACTTCTTACTTAGTCCGCCCCCCTGGCCCCCTTTAGCAAGGTTTTGGAAAATCCCCATTTTGGACTTTTTCGACACTACCGGACCTGTCGTTTTTTTCAAATTTTGCCCGGTTTGGAAAATCCTTCACAATTTTCTCAAAACGCCCCAACTATGCTTGATTTTGCTCCTTTCTGACTCAGCCCGCCCCCCTGGCCCCTTTTAGCAAGGTTTGGGAAAATCCCCATTTTTGACTTTTTCGACACTACCGGCCCTGTCGTTTTTTTCAATTTTTGCCCACTATGGAAAATCCTTCACAATTTTCACAAAACGCCCCAACTGTGCTTGATTTTGCTCGTTTTTCAATAAGCCCGCCCCCTGGCCCCTTTTAGCAAGATTTGGGAAAATCCACATTTTTGACTTTTTCGACACTACCGGCCCTGTCGTTTTTTTCAAATTTTGCCCGGTTTGGCAAATCCTTCACAATTTTCCCAAAACGCCCCAACTGTGCTTGATTTTGCTCCTTTCTTACTTAGTCCGCCCCCCTGGCCCCCTTTAGCAAGGTTTTGGAAAATCCCCATTTTGGACTTTTTCGACACTACCGGACCTGTCGTTTTTTTTCAAATTTTGCCCGGTTTGGAAAATCCTTCACAATTTTCTCAAAACGCCCCAACTATGCTTGATTTTGCTCCTTTCTGACTCAGTCCGCCCCCCTGGCCCGTTTTAGCAAGGTTTTGGAAAATCCCAATTTTTGACTTTTTCGACACTACCGGACCTGTCTTTTTTTTCAAATTTTACCCGGTTTGGAAAATCCTTCACAATTTTCACAAAATGCCCCAACTGTGCTTGATTTTTCTCGTTTTTCAATAAGCCCGCCCCCTGGCCCCTTTTAGCAAAGATTTGGGAAAATCCCCATTTTTGACTTTTTCAACACTACCGGACCTGTCGTTTTTTTCAATTTTTGCCCGGTTTGGAAAATCCTTCACAATTTTCACACAACGCCCCAACTGTGCTTGATTTTGCTCCTTTCTGACTCAGCCCGCCCCCCTGGCCCCTTTTAGCAAGGTTTGGGAAAATCCCCATTTTTGACTTTTTCGACACTACCGGCCCTGTCGTTTTTTTCAATTTTTGCCCACTATGGAAAATCCTTCACAATTTTCACAAAACGCCCCAACTGTGCTTGATTTTGCTTGTTTTTCACTCAGCCCCCCCTCTGGCCTCCTTAAGCAAATTTTGTGAAAATCCCCATTTTTGACTTTTTCGACACTACCGGCCCTGTCTTTTTTTTCAAATTTTGCCCGGTTTGGAAAATCCTTCACAATTTTCACACAACGCCCCAACTGTGCTTGATTTTGCTCCTTTCTCACTCAGCCCGCCCCCCTGGCCCCTTTTAGCAAGGATTTGGGAAAATCCCCATTTTTGACTTTTTCGACACTACCGGCCCTGTCGTTTTTTTCAAATTTTGCCCGGTTTGGAAAATCCTTCACAATTTTCCCAAAACGCCCCAACTGTGCTTGATTTTGCTCCTTTCTGACTCAGTCCGCCCCCCTGGCCCCTCTTAGCAAGGTTTGGGAAAATCCCCATTTTTGACTTTTTCGACACTACCGGCCCTGTCTTTTTTTTCAAATTTTACCCGGTTTGGAAAATCCTTCACAATTTTCACAAAACGCCCCAACTGTGCTTGATTTTTCTCGTTTTTCAATAAGCCCGCCCCCTGGCCCCTTTTAGCAAAGATTTGGGAAAATCCGCATTTTTGACTTTTTCAACACTACCGGCCCTGTCGTTTTTTTCAAATTTTGCCCGGTTTGGAAAATCCTTCACAATTTTCTCAAAACGCCCCAACTGTGCTTGATTTTGCTCCTTTCTTACTTAGTCCGCCCCCCTGGCCCCTTTTAGCAAGGTTTTGGAAAATCCCCATTTTGGACTTTTTCGACACTACCGGACCTGTCGTTTTTTTCAAATTTTGCCCGGTTTGGAAAATCCTTCACAATTTTCTCAAAACGCCCAAACTGTGCTTGATTTTGCTCCTTTCTGACTCAGCCCGCCCCCCTGGCCCCTTTTAGCAAGGTTTGGGAAAATCCCCATTTTTGACTTTTTCGACACTACCGGCCCTGTCGTTTTTTTCAATTTTTGCCCACTATGGAAAATCCTTCACAATTTTCACAAAACGCCCCAACTGTGCTTGATTTTGCTCATTTTTCAATAAGCCCGCCCCCTGGCCCCTTTTAGCAAGATTTGGGAAAATCCACATTTTTGACTTTTTCGACACTACCGGCCCTGTCGTTTTTTTCAAATTTTGCCCGGTTTGGCAAATCCTTCACAATTTTCCCAAAACGCCCCAACTGTGCTTAATTTTGCTCCTTTCTTACTTAGTCCGCCCCCCTGGCCCCCTTTAGCAAGGTTTTGGAAAATCCCCATTTTGGACTTTTTCGACACTACCGGACCTGTCGTTTTTTTTCAAATTTTGCCCGGTTTGGAAAATCCTTCACAATTTTCTCAAAACGCCCCAACTGTGCTTGATTTTGCTCCTTTCTGACTCAGTCCGCCCCCCTGGCCCGTTTTAGCAAGGTTTTGGAAAATCCCAATTTTTGACTTTTTCGACACTACCGGACCTGTCTTTTTTTTCAAATTTTACCCGGTTTGGAAAATCCTTCACAATTTTCACAAAATGCCCCAACTGTGCTTGATTTTTCTCGTTTTTCAATAAGCCCGCCCCCTGGCCCCTTTTAGCAAAGATTTGGGAAAATCCGCATTTTTGACTTTTTCAACACTACCGGACCTGTCGTTTTTTTCAATTTTTGCCCGGTTTGGAAAATCCTTCACAATTTTCACACAACGCCCCAACTGTGCTTGATTTTGCTCCTTTCTGACTCAGCCCGCCCCCCTGGCCCCTTTTAGCAAGGTTTGGGAAAATCCCCATTTTTGACTTTTTCGACACTACCGGCCCTGTCGTTTTTTTCAATTTTTGCCCACTATGGAAAATCCTTCACAATTTTCACAAAACGCCCCAACTGTGCTTGATTTTGCTTGTTTTTCACTCAGCCCCCCCTCTGGCCTCCTTAAGCAAATTTTGTGAAAATCCCCATTTTTGACTTTTTCGACACTACCGGCCCTGTCTTTTTTTTCAAATTTTGCCCGGTTTGGAAAATCCTTCACAATTTTCACACAACGCCCCAACTGTGCTTGATTTTGCTCCTTTCTCACTCAGCCCGCCCCCCTGGCCCCTTTTAGCAAGGATTTGGGAAAATCCCCATTTTTGACTTTTTCGACACTACCGGCCCTGTCGTTTTTTTCAAATTTTGCCCGGTTTGGAAAATCCTTCACAATTTTCCCAAAACGCCCCAACTGTGCTTGATTTTGCTCCTTTCTGACTCAGTCCGCCCCCCTGGCCCCTCTTAGCAAGGTTTGGGAAAATCCCCATTTTTGACTTTTTCGACACTACCGGCCCTGTCTTTTTTTTCAAATTTTACCCGGTTTGGAAAATCCTTCACAATTTTCACAAAACGCCCCAACTGTGCTTGATTTTTCTCGTTTTTCAATAAGCCCGCCCCCTGGCCCCTTTTAGCAAAGATTTGGGAAAATCCGCATTTTTGACTTTTTCAACACTACCGGCCCTGTCGTTTTTTTCAATTTTTGCCCGGTTTGGAAAATCCTTCACAATTTTCTCAAAACGCCCCAACTGTGCTTGATTTTGCTCCTTTCTTACTTAGTCCGCCCCCCTGGCCCCTTTTAGCAAGGTTTTGGAAAATCCCCATTTTGGACTTTTTCGACACTACCGGACCTGTCGTTTTTTTCAAATTTTGCCCGGTTTGGAAAATCCTTCACAATTTTCTCAAAACGCCCAAACTGTGCTTGATTTTGCTCCTTTCTGACTCAGCCCGCCCCCCTGGCCCCTTTTAGCAAGGTTTGGGAAAATCCCCATTTTTGACTTTTTCGACACTACCGGCCCTGTCGTTTTTTTCAATTTTTGCCCACTATGGAAAATCCTTCACAATTTTCACAAAACGCCCCAACTGTGCTTGATTTTGCTTGTTTTTCACTCAGCCCCCCCCTCTGGCCTCCTTAAGCAAATTTTGTGAAAATCCCCATTTTTGACTTTTTCGACACTACCGGCCCTGTCTTTTTTTTCAAATTTTGCCCGGTTTGGAAAATCCTTCACAATTTTCACACAACGCCCCAACTGTGCTTGATTTTGCTCCTTTCTCACTCAGCCCGCCCCCCTGGCCCCTTTTAGCAAGGATTTGGGAAAATCCCCATTTTTGACTTTTTCGACACTACCGGCCCTGTCGTTTTTTTCAATTTTTGCCCACTTTGGAAAATCCTTCACAATTTTCACAAAACGCCCCAACTGTGCTTGATTTTGCTTGTTTTTCACTCAGCCCCCCCCTCTGGCCTCTTTAAGCAAAGTTTGGGAAAATCCCCATTTTTGACTTTTTCGACACTACCGGCCCTGTCTTTTTTTTTAAATTTTACCCGGTTTGGAAAATCCTTCACAATTTTCCCAAAACGCCCCAACTGTGCTTGATTTTGCTCGTTTTTCAATAAGCCCGCCCCCTGGCCCCTTTTAGCAAGATTTGGGAAAATCCACATTTTTGACTTTTTCGACACTACCGGCCCTGTCGTTTTTTTCAATTTTTGCCCACATTGGAAAATCCTTCACAATTTTCACAAAACGCCCCAACTGTGCTTGATTTTGCTTGTTTTTCACTCAGCCCCCCCCTCTGGCCTCCTTAAGCAAATTTTGTGAAAATCCCCATTTTTGACTTTTTCGACACTACCGGCCCTGTCTTTTTTTTCAAATTTTGCCCGGTTTGGAAAATCCTTCACAATTTTCACACAACGCCCCAACTGTGCTTGATTTTGCTCGTTTTTCAATAAGCCCGCCCCCTGGCCCCTTTTAGCAAGATTTGGGAAAATCCACATTTTTGACTTTTTCGACACTACCGGACCTGTCGTTTTTTTCAAATTTTGCCCGGTTTGGCAAATCCTTCACAATTTTCCCAAAACGCCCCAACTGTGCTTGATTTTGCTCCTTTCTGACTCAGTCCGCCCCCCTGGCCCGTTTTAGCAAGGTTTTGGAAAATCCCAATTTTTGACTTTTTCGACACTACCGGACCTGTCTTTTTTTTCAAATTTTACCCGGTTTGGAAAATCCTTCACAATTTTCACAAAATGCCCCAACTGTGCTTGATTTTTCTCGTTTTTCAATAAGCCCGCCCCATGGCCCCTTTTAGCAAAGATTTGGGAAAATCCGCATTTTTGACTTTTTCAACACTACCGGCCCTGTCGTTTTTTTCAATTTTTGCCCGATTTGGAAAATCCTTCACAATTTTCACACAACGCCACAACTGTGCTTGATTTTGCTCCTTTCTGACTCAGCCCGCCCCCCTGGCCCCTTTTAGCAAGGTTTGGGAAAATCCCCATTTTTGACTTTTTCGACACTACCGGCCCTGTCGTTTTTTTCAATTTTTGCCCACTATGGAAAATCCTTCACAATTTTCACAAAACGCCCCAACTGTGCTTGATTTTGCTTGTTTTTCACTCAGCCCCGCCTCTGGCCTCCTTAAGCAAATTTTGTGAAAATCCCCATTTTTGACTTTTTCGACACTACCGGCCCTGTGTTTTTTTTCAAATTTTGCCCGGTTTGGAAAATCCTTCACAATTTTCACACAACGCCCCAACTGTGCTTGATTTTGCTCCTTTCTCACTCAGCCCGCCCCCCTGGCCCCTTTTAGCAAGGATTTGGGAAAATCCCCATTTTTGACTTTTTCGACACTACCGGCCCTGTCGTTTTTTTCAAATTTTGCCCGGTTTGGAAAATCCTTCACAATTTTCCCAAAACGCCCCAACTGTGCTTGATTTTGCTCCTTTCTGACTCAGTCCGCCCCCCTGGCCCCTCTTAGCAAGGTTTGGGAAAATCCCCATTTTTGACTTTTTTGACACTACCGGCCCTGTCTTTTTTTTCAAATTTTACCCGGTTTAGAAAATCCTTCACAATTTTCACAAAAAGCCCCAACTGTGCTTGATTTTTCTCGTTTTTCAATAAGCCCGCACCCTGGCCCCTTTTAGCAAAGATTTGGGAAAATCCCCATTTTTGACTTTTTCGACACTACCGGCCCTGTCTTTTTTTTCAAATTTTGCCCGGTTTGGAAAATCCTTCACAATTTTCACACAACGCCCCAACTGTGCTTGATTTTGCTCCTTTCTCACTCAGCCCGCCCCCCTGGCCCCTTTTAGCAAGGATTTGGGAAAATCCCCATTTTTGACTTTTTCGACACTACCGGCCCTGTCGTTTTTTTCAATTTTTGCCCACTATGGAAAATCCTTCACAATTTTCACAAAACGCCCCAACTGTGCTTGATTTTGCTTGTTTTTCACTCAGCCCCCCCCTCTGGCCTCTTTAAGCAAATTTTGTGAAAATCCCCATTTTTGACTTTTTCGACACTACCGGCCCTGTCTTTTTTTCAAATTTTGCCCACTTTGGAAAATCCTTCACAATTTTCACACAACGCCCCAACTGTGCTTGATTTTGCTCCTTTCTCACTCAGCCCGCCCCCCTGGCCCCTTTTAGCAAGGATTTGGGAAAATCCCCATTTTTGACTTTTTCGACACTACCGGCCCTGTCGTTTTTTTCAATTTTTGCCCACTTTGGAAAATCCTTCACAATTTTCACAAAACACCCCAACTGTGCTTGATTTTGCTTGTTTTTCACTCAGCCCCCCCCTCTGGCCTCTTTAAGCAAATTTTGTGAAAATCCCCATTTTTGACTTTTTCGACACTACCGGACCTGTCGTTTTTTAAAATTTTTTGCCAACTATGGAAAATCCTTCACAATTTTCACATAACGCCCCAACTGTGCTTGATTTTGCTCCTTTCTCACTCAGCCCGCCCCCCTGACACCTTTTAGAAAGGTTTGGGAAAATCACCCACCCTTCCCCATTTTTGACTTTTTCGACACTACCGGCCCTGTCGTTTTTTCAATTTTTGCCCACATTGGAAAATCCTTCACAATTTTCAGAAAACGCCCCAACTGTGCTTGATTTTGCTCCTTTCTCACTCAGCCTGCCCCCCTGGCCCCTTTTAGCAAGGTTTGGGAAAATCTCCATTTTTGACTTTTTCGACACTACCGGCCCTGTCGATTTTTAAATTTTTTGCCCACTTTGGAAAATCCTTCACAATTTTCACAAAAAGCCCCAACTGTGCTTGATTTTGTTCTTTTCTCACTCAGCCCGCCCCCCTGGCCCCTTTTAGCAAGGTTTGGGAAAATCCCCATTTTTGACTTTTTCGACACTACCGGCCCTGTCGTCTTTTCAAATTTTGCCCGGTTTGGAAAATCATTCACAATTTTCACAAAACGCGCCAACTGTGCTTGATTTTGCTCCTTTTTCACTCAGCCCCCCCCCTCTGGCCCCTTTTAGCAAGGTTTGGGAAAATCCCTATTTTTGACTTTTTCGAAACTACCGGCCCTGTCGTTTTTTTCAAATTTTGCCCGGTTTAGAAAATCCTTCACAATTTTCAGAAAACGCCCCAACTATGCTTGATTTTGCTCCTTTCTCACTCAGCCCGCCCCCCTGGCCCCTTTTTAGCAAGGTTTGGGACAATCGCCCACCCTTCCCCATTTTTGACTTTTTCGACACTACCGGCCCTGTCGTTTTTTTAAATTTTTGCCCGGTTTGGAAAATACTTCACAATTTTCACAAAACACCCCAACTGTGCTTTATTTTTTTCGTTTTTCGCTCATCCCGCCCCCTGGCCCCTTTTAGCAAGGTTTGGGAAAATCCCCATTTTTGACTTTTTCGACACTACCGGCCCTGTCGTTTTTTTCAATTTTTGCCCACTATGGAAAATCCTTCACAATTTTCACAAAACGCCCCAACTGTGCTTGATTTTGCTTGTTTTTCACTCAGCCCCCCCCTCTGGCCTCCTTAAGCAAATTTTGTGAAAATCCCCATTTTTGACTTTTTCGACACTACCGGCCCTGTCTTTTTTTTCAAATTTTGCCCGGTTTGGAAAATCCTTCACAATTTTCACACAACGCCCCAACTGTGCTTGATTTTGCTCCTTTCTCACTCAGCCCGCCCCCCTGGCCCCTTTTAGCAAGGATTTGGGAAAATCCCCATTTTTGACTTTTTCGACACTACCGGCCCTGTCGTTTTTTTCAATTTTTGCCCACTATGGAAAATCCTTCACAATTTTCACAAAACGCCCCAACTGTGCTTGATTTTGCTTGTTTTTCACTCAGCCCCCCCCTCTGGCCTCTTTAAGCAAATTTTGTGAAAATCCCCATTTTTGACTTTTTCGACACTACCGGCCCTGTCTTTTTTTCAAATTTTGCCCACTTTGGAAAATCCTTCACAATTTTCACACAACGCCCCAACTGTGCTTGATTTTGCTCCTTTCTCACTCAGCCCGCCCCCCTGGCCCCTTTTAGCAAGGATTTGGGAAAATCCCCATTTTTGACTTTTTCGACACTACCGGCCCTGTCGTTTTTTTCAATTTTTGCCCACTTTGGAAAATCCTTCACAATTTTCACAAAACACCCCAACTGTGCTTGATTTTGCTTGTTTTTCACTCAGCCCCCCCCTCTGGCCTCTTTAAGCAAATTTTGTGAAAATCCCCATTTTTGACTTTTTCGACACTACCGGACCTGTCGTTTTTTAAAATTTTTTGCCAACTATGGAAAATCCTTCACAATTTTCACATAACGCCCCAACTGTGCTTGATTTTGCTCCTTTCTCACTCAGCCCGCCCCCCTGACACCTTTTAGAAAGGTTTGGGAAAATCACCCACCCTTCCCCATTTTTGACTTTTTCGACACTACCGGCCCTGTCGTTTTTTCAATTTTTGCCCACATTGGAAAATCCTTCACAATTTTCAGAAAACGCCCCAACTGTGCTTGATTTTGCTCCTTTCTCACTCAGCCTGCCCCCCTGGCCCCTTTTAGCAAGGTTTGGGAAAATCTCCATTTTTGACTTTTTCGACACTACCGGCCCTGTCGATTTTTAAATTTTTTGCCCACTTTGGAAAATCCTTCACAATTTTCACAAAAAGCCCCAACTGTGCTTGATTTTGTTCTTTTCTCACTCAGCCCGCCCCCCTGGCCCCTTTTAGCAAGGTTTGGGAAAATCCCCATTTTTGACTTTTTCGACACTACCGGCCCTGTCGTCTTTTCAAATTTTGCCCGGTTTGGAAAATCATTCACAATTTTCACAAAACGCGCCAACTGTGCTTGATTTTGCTCCTTTTTCACTCAGCCCCCCCCCTCTGGCCCCTTTTAGCAAGGTTTGGGAAAATCCCTATTTTTGACTTTTTCGAAACTACCGGCCCTGTCGTTTTTTTCAAATTTTGCCCGGTTTAGAAAATCCTTCACAATTTTCAGAAAACGCCCCAACTATGCTTGATTTTGCTCCTTTCTCACTCAGCCCGCCCCCCTGGCCCCTTTTTAGCAAGGTTTGGGACAATCGCCCACCCTTCCCCATTTTTGACTTTTTCGACACTACCGGCCCTGTCGTTTTTTTAAATTTTTGCCCGGTTTGGAAAATACTTCACAATTTTCACAAAACACCCCAACTGTGCTTTATTTTTTTCGTTTTTCGCTCATCCCGCCCCCTGGCCCCTTTTAGCAAGGTTTTGGAAAATCCGCATTTTTGACTTTTTCGACACTACCGGCCCTGTCGTTTTTTCAATTTTTGCCCACATTGGAAAATCCTTCACAATTTTCAGAAAACGCCCCAACTATGCTTGATTTTGCTCCTTTCTCACGCAGCCCGTACCCTGGCCCGTTTTAGCAAGGTTTGGGAAAATCCCCATTTTTGACTTTTTCGACACTACCGGCCCTGTCGTCTTTTCAAATTTTGCCCGGTTTGGAAAATCATTCACAATTTTCACAAAACGCGCCAACTGTGCTTGATTTTGCTCCTTTTTCACTCAGCCCCCTCCCTCTGGCCCCTTTTAGCAAGGTTTGGGAAAATCCCCATTTTTGACTTTTTCGACACTACCGGCCCTGTCGTTTTTTTCAATTTTTGCCCACTATGGAAAATCCTTCACAATTTTCACAAAACGCCCCAACTGTGCTTGATTTTGCTTGTTTTTCACTCAGCCCCCCCCTCTGGCCTCCTTAAGCAAATTTTGTGAAAATCCCCATTTTTGACTTTTTCGACACTACCGGCCCTGTCTTTTTTTTCAAATTTTGCCCGGTTTGGAAAATCCTTCACAATTTTCACACAACGCCCCAACTGTGCTTGATTTTGCTCCTTTCTCACTCAGCCCGCCCCCCTGGCCCCTTTTAGCAAGGATTTGGGAAAATCCCCATTTTTGACTTTTTCGACACTACCGGCCCTGTCGTTTTTTTCAATTTTTGCCCACTATGGAAAATCCTTCACAATTTTCACAAAACGCCCCAACTGTGCTTGATTTTGCTTGTTTTTCACTCAGCCCCCCCCTCTGGCCTCTTTAAGCAAATTTTGTGAAAATCCCCATTTTTGACTTTTTCGACACTACCGGCCCTGTCTTTTTTTCAAATTTTGCCCACTTTGGAAAATCCTTCACAATTTTCACACAACGCCCCAACTGTGCTTGATTTTGCTCCTTTCTCACTCAGCCCGCCCCCCTGGCCCCTTTTAGCAAGGATTTGGGAAAATCCCCATTTTTGACTTTTTCGACACTACCGGCCCTGTCGTTTTTTTCAATTTTTGCCCACTTTGGAAAATCCTTCACAATTTTCACAAAACACCCCAACTGTGCTTGATTTTGCTTGTTTTTCACTCAGCCCCCCCCTCTGGCCTCTTTAAGCAAATTTTGTGAAAATCCCCATTTTTGACTTTTTCGACACTACCGGACCTGTCGTTTTTTAAAATTTTTTGCCAACTATGGAAAATCCTTCACAATTTTCACATAACGCCCCAACTGTGCTTGATTTTGCTCCTTTCTCACTCAGCCCGCCCCCCTGACACCTTTTAGAAAGGTTTGGGAAAATCACCCACCCTTCCCCATTTTTGACTTTTTCGACACTACCGGCCCTGTCGTTTTTTCAATTTTTGCCCACATTGGAAAATCCTTCACAATTTTCAGAAAACGCCCCAACTGTGCTTGATTTTGCTCCTTTCTCACTCAGCCTGCCCCCCTGGCCCCTTTTAGCAAGGTTTGGGAAAATCTCCATTTTTGACTTTTTCGACACTACCGGCCCTGTCGTTTTTTTCAATTTTTGCCCACTTTGGAAAATCCTTCACAATTTTCACAAAACACCCCAACTGTGCTTGATTTTGCTTGTTTTTCACTCAGCCCCCCCCTCTGGCCTCTTTAAGCAAATTTTGTGAAAATCCCCATTTTTGACTTTTTCGACACTACCGGACCTGTCGTTTTTTAAAATTTTTTGCCAACTATGGAAAATCCTTCACAATTTTCACATAACGCCCCAACTGTGCTTGATTTTGCTCCTTTCTCACTCAGCCCGCCCCCCTGACACCTTTTAGAAAGGTTTGGGAAAATCACCCACCCTTCCCCATTTTTGACTTTTTCGACACTACCGGCCCTGTCGTTTTTTCAATTTTTGCCCACATTGGAAAATCCTTCACAATTTTCAGAAAACGCCCCAACTGTGCTTGATTTTGCTCCTTTCTCACTCAGCCTGCCCCCCTGGCCCCTTTTAGCAAGGTTTGGGAAAATCTCCATTTTTGACTTTTTCGACACTACCGGCCCTGTCGATTTTTAAATTTTTTGCCCACTTTGGAAAATCCTTCACAATTTTCACAAAAAGCCCCAACTGTGCTTGATTTTGTTCTTTTCTCACTCAGCCCGCCCCCCTGGCCCCTTTTAGCAAGGTTTGGGAAAATCCCCATTTTTGACTTTTTCGACACTACCGGCCCTGTCGTCTTTTCAAATTTTGCCCGGTTTGGAAAATCATTCACAATTTTCACAAAACGCGCCAACTGTGCTTGATTTTGCTCCTTTTTCACTCAGCCCCCCCCCTCTGGCCCCTTTTAGCAAGGTTTGGGAAAATCCCTATTTTTGACTTTTTCGAAACTACCGGCCCTGTCGTTTTTTTCAAATTTTGCCCGGTTTAGAAAATCCTTCACAATTTTCAGAAAACGCCCCAACTATGCTTGATTTTGCTCCTTTCTCACTCAGCCCGCCCCCCTGGCCCCTTTTTAGCAAGGTTTGGGACAATCGCCCACCCTTCCCCATTTTTGACTTTTTCGACACTACCGGCCCTGTCGTTTTTTTAAATTTTTGCCCGGTTTGGAAAATACTTCACAATTTTCACAAAACACCCCAACTGTGCTTTATTTTTTTCGTTTTTCGCTCATCCCGCCCCCTGGCCCCTTTTAGCAAGGTTTTGGAAAATCCGCATTTTTGACTTTTTCGACACTACCGGCCCTGTCGTTTTTTCAATTTTTGCCCACATTGGAAAATCCTTCACAATTTTCAGAAAACGCCCCAACTATGCTTGATTTTGCTCCTTTCTCACGCAGCCCGTACCCTGGCCCGTTTTAGCAAGGTTTGGGAAAATCCCCATTTTTGACTTTTTCGACACTACCGGCCCTGTCGTCTTTTCAAATTTTGCCCGGTTTGGAAAATCATTCACAATTTTCACAAAACGCGCCAACTGTGCTTGATTTTGCTCCTTTTTCACTCAGCCCCCTCCCTCTGGCCCCTTTTAGCAAGGTTTGGGAAAATCCCTATTTTTGACTTTTTCGAAACTACCGGCCCTGTCGTTTTTTTCAAATTTTGCCCGGTTTAGAAAATCCTTCACAATTTTCAGAAAACGCCCCAACTATGCTTGATTTTGCTCCTTTCTCACTCAGCCCGCCCCCCTGGCCCCTTTTTAGCAAGGTTTGGGACAATCGCCCACCCTTCCCCATTTTTGACTTTTTCGACACTACCGGCCCTGTCGTTTTTTTAAATTTTTGCCCGGTTTGGAAAATACTTCACAATTTTCACAAAACACCCCAACTGTGCTTTATTTTTTTCGTTTTTCGCTCATCCCGCCCCCTGGCCCCTTTTAGCAAGGTTTTGGAAAATCCGCATTTTTGACTTTTTCGACACTACCGGCCCTGTCGTTTTTTTTTTTTTACATTTTTGCCCACTTTGGAAAATCCTTCACAATTTTCACACAACGCCCCAACTGTGCTTGATTTTGCTTGTTTTTCACTCAGCCCGCCCCCCTGGCCCCTTTTAGCAAGTTTTGGGAAAATCCCCATTTTTGACTTTTTCGACACTACCGACCCTGTCGTTTTTTTCAATTTTTGCCCACTTTGGAAAATCCTTGACAATTTTGACAAAACGCCCCAACTGTGCTTGATTTTGCTCGTTTCTAACTCAGCCCGCCCCCCTGTCCCCTTTTAGCAAGGTTTGGGAAAATCCCCATTTTTGACTTTTTCGACACTACCGGCCCCGTCGTTTTATTAAATTTTTGCCCACTTCGGAAAATCCTTCACAATTTTCACAAAAAGCCCCAACTGTGCTTGATTTTGTTCTTTTCTCACTCAGCCCGCCCCCCTGGCCCCTTTTAGCAAGGTTTGTGAAAATCCCCATTTTTGACTTTTTTCGACACTACCGGCACTGTCGTTTTATTAAATTTTTGCCCACTTTGGAAAATCCTTCACAATTTTCACAAAACGCCCCAACTGTGAAATCACTCCCGTACTCGACGAAGTTTGAGACAGAGGGAGGAGCGGAACACTTAAGGGTGATACATGACAGGTTAAAGTCTGCCGGCTCTGTATTAAACCGGGACACATAGTAAGAGACTGTCCGGATTTTATGTGCTTCAAATGTGGCAAGCAAGGACATTACGCCAGAGAGTGCACGGAGAAGCAACAGGAGGAGCAGCGGCAGGAGAACGAGCAGACGGGAGAAGGAGGTTGGAGTAAGGAGGCGATCGACGGAGTGGACCAAAGCCGGAGCGGAGGTGGAGGCGAGGACTCGGCATCAGGACTGGAAGGAGCAGGAGAGGTGAAGATGCAGGAGGAAGAGGAGCAGGACGGAGAGATTGGAAAAAGTGAAAAAGAAAACAGCTAAATGATAAGTACTCATGTTGACATCCTTTTCATTATTGCTAATGGCGCTCAGCTTTTCCTCTTTTAATGGTAATGGGCTCAGAGGCCGAGACAGGAGACAGCAAACTTTGCTGGTGTGTGATGCTGACATTATATGTTTACATATAATGATGTGTGTGTGAGAGAGACTGAGAGAGGATGGATGGGTGAGATTTACGTGAATAATGGGGGGGATAAATAGTAGTGCTAGTGGCTCAGCTGACAGGTGAGTACAGCAGTGCTGACATTGGACACCCTTGCCTAACCGACCTTTCTAACCTAAACGTGTCTGTGACTATACCATTAATTTTAACGCAGCTGTGTGCCTTATCATACATCCTCCTCATACATACTGTCATTCATTCTCATGTTTATACATTCTCTCACTTTCTTTTTATACTGTTCATCTTTCACCAATTCACCATTCAAACTACACTCTAACACCATGTGATCGCTTTGTGCAGTAACTTTATATTCTATCTTCCCTATCCTATCAACTATGCCCTTTGCTCCCAAAACTAAATCTATCCTACTTTGCTTTAAGACCCCCCTCACCACTTGTCTCCTAGAAAAAGCCCTCCCCTTTGGATTCCTCTCTCTCCACACATCAATCATTCCTGTCTCTCATCATATTTCTCAACACACCTCTCAACGAATCACTCCTATAACATACACTCGATGACGCATCTAACCTTCCACACCACACATTAAAATCACCCACAATCATACAGTTGTCACCACACATTCCTCCCACCCTCTCAAAAAAAAACCTTTCTCTCTCTCTCCTCATTTGGTGCATATACATGTATTAACTTAAACTTTTTCCCCATGTGTTCAAATATAATCCCAATCATTATCCCTTCCCCATCATCCACACACTTTCTAACATTCTCAATCACTCCCCTCTTAACTAAGATTGCCACCCCCCTTGATTTATCCCCCCCATTATTCACATACATCTCACCCATCCATCATCTCTCAGTCTCTCTCACACACACATCATCCCAGTGAGTCTCTTGTAAACATATGATGTCAGCATCACACACCAGCAAGGTTTGCTGTCTCCTGTCTCGGTCTCTGAGCCCATTACCATTAAAAGAGGAAAAGCTGAGCGCCATTAGCAATATTGAAAAGGATGTCAACATGAGTACTTATCATTTAGCTGTTTTCTTTTTCACTTTTCCCAATCTCTTAATATGCCTCTTATTTTTGGGTCTTTCCCTAACCTCACTCACTTTCTCCATGTTATCGTCCTCACTGACAGTCACATCAGATACCTCCCACTCCATCCCACTCTGCCCCACCCCAGCACCCCCACTCATTCCCAGTCCCCCCTTCCCCGCCATCCCGTCCATTCCTCCACCCGTACCTCTGACTTCTGCGTCTCTCTCTCTCTCTCCCCTCCGTTGACAGTCTCCGTTTCCTTCTCTCCTTCCGTCGGTGTCTCCATTACTGTCTCTCCCTCTCCGTCCTGCTCCTCTCCGTCTTGCTCCTCTTCCTCCTGCATCCTCTCCTCTCCTGCTCCTCTTCCTCCTGCATCCTCTCCTCTCCTGCTCCTTCCAGTCCTGAAGTCGAGTCCTCTTCTTCACCTCCGCTCCGGCTTTGGTCCTCTCCGTCGATCGCTTCCTTACTCCAACCTCCTTCTCCCATCTGCTCCTTCTCCTGCCGCTGCTCCTCCTGTTGCTCCTCCTGTTGCTTCTCCGTGCAATCTCTGGCGTAATGTCCTTGCTTGCCACATTTGAAGCATGTAAAATCCGGACAGTCTCTTGCAATGTGTCCCGGTTGTATACAGAGCCGGCAGACTTTTACCTGCCTGTCATGTATCACCCTAAAGTGTTCCGCTCCTCCCGCTGTCTCAAATTTCGTCGAGTACGGGAGCGATTTAACAGTCTCTGTGAACTTAACTTTCAGATATCTGGTCCCGTCTGCTATGTCGGTTCCCGGCCACATCCGTCTCCTGATCCTTGATACCGGATTCACTCCCCAGTCCCGTAATTTGCTCATTATGGTTTCATCATCAATGTATGTCGGCAAATTAATGAATGACACCACCATCTCCATCATTTTTGCCTTCCCTTCTTCATTTCTCATTGTTAGCTCGTAGCTCTTTGGATTCTTAAATCTACAACCAATCACCTCTCCACACTCTTCCTTCACTTTCCTAAGAAGCTCCATCATCGTCGTCCTATCATTTCTTTCTATCTCTACAACCAGTGTCAATCTTTTTTCAAAGATTGTTTTTCTCATTTTGTCCATTGTCCGTAATCCGTTTATTGTGTCTCATCGCCGGTCCGTTGTCGTTTGCCATGCGGTCAGTCCGTAACATTTCACACAGGTGGAAAAAGTCCCCCAAACAGCGGGGCTGTCGGGGGAATAATTTCCTAAATAAAACGACACAACTATATACAACGAAAAAGACGAACAAAAACAAAATGAACAAGGATAGATAATCCGACTTTAGCTTCTTACTTTCACTACTCACAACTGACTGCCGTAAAGCGTGTTCAGGGTGGTATGGCCGTAAGCGAGGAAACAGCCTGCAGAAAGCCCATTTAAAGATGCTGTGACACCACTGACAGTTCCTCAGAGGCATGTCTGTCTGTGTTTTTGTGTTTCGAAGACTACCAGGTCAAAAGGGCTCTGCTTTTTTTCTCAATCATATTCACACCACTATTTATATCAGTGCTAATTTACCAAGACCATTTTATGGTGTTCAGCTTTGTTATTGCTATGCATTTTGCGAGGCAAGAAATCCAGGCCTTCACTGAAATTTCCCTGAAACTTTATGTGATGGCCTCTGGTTGCTAAAGGGGGTCATTACACCTAAAACATATTTTCCCTATATTTTGAAGGTAGAGGCTTAGATCTATTAGGTATTAATGGAAAAGCATTATAATATGTCAGGATTATATTATATGAAAAATATGTGGTCAATAAGGCAAATTTGGTCACGAGGTTAACAAGTGTCGGTATGATGCAAATCTCCAATTCTATACACTTCCAATAGACAGGATTTTGGAATTAAGAAAAAAAAATTTAAAAAAAAAAGTGGCCAAATTTCATACAGTTAGCCTTTAAACTGACCGATATATTGAGAGCTGAACAAATAAAAACAACCAAAATGTCACTTTTGGTCAAGAAGATGCTCTGAGGGTTAAGGCACTATCTCCACAATTCAGTACTGCATAGTTATCAGCCTTTTCACGTGTTTTCTGTAACCATTTTCCAACATGTATAACGTGTTTACACTTTACACAGACTTTAAGCAGCCTCGTTGGGATGAAGTCTAAGAGACAGGTTGATGGTTTGGATGAAGTAATGATTAAAGTTAGTTCTGTACGGTCAACTGGAGAAAAACAGTCTAAATATATATCAGATTTAACAGCAGTTTCTAAGTTTCCTGTGTTAAAATATATTGAGGGCAGAAGTTGATTAGTTAAAATTTGATCATTAAAGAAACTCACAAAATCATCACTACTGAGAGCTACAGGAATACATGGATCAATAGAGTTATGACTCTTTGTCAGCTTAGCCAATGTGCTGAAAAGAAACCTTTAAACCTTAAAATAAAAAGGTTGAGCGCGTGGTTATTGTTATGTTAACAATCACAGTTAAAGCTGCAGATCCCTCCCCTTCCCTCTCTGCTGCACTCCTGCCCTGCCTCCAAAGTCCCTCCCCCAGAGCAGGCTGACGTGCGCGCGACCATGAATGGGCACACGACTGAAGAGGCCAGGTAAACAACATGGCGCATGAATCGGTAGTACATGAACTACACTCAGCTACTGTAGATATAAAACGCTTTACAGTGACTTTCACATGGCTATACCTTACCAGAAACGTGTGACTGAATTCATTACATGTTTATTTAGCAATAAATAGTCTAATTTTGTGATAAAAATAACGTTAGTGTTTCTGAGAGTGAAAGTGTAGTATTTAGCTTAGCACATTATTTCAGTCACGCCAGTAAATTAGCAGTTTATTCACATTTGTCGCTTTGCAAAATGTGTGACATTTTTATTTATTGATATGGTTATAGTTTTGAGACTGAGACACTGGGCTCAGATGACGAGTACACCCCAACAGCTGCTTCTACGAGCACGGGTAGACGAGGGAGCCGTGGACGAGGTGGATCAGGCCGGGCCTGGGGCCGTGGAAGCCAGGGCAGAGGGTGTCGTGGGGCCTAAACACCCGATAACAACGGTGCAAGTGACATTGCTCTGGTCGAATATTTGCGATTGCAGAGGATTGCATTTGAACGTGTAAGTAGTCTCAGTAGTAATAGTCTGTTTCTAAACACAAACAATTATCATTGTATCCAAGGTAATAGTTGTCAGCTGTTTAGCTGTGGATGCTATGAGCCTCAGTAAACATCATTTTTACTAGTATATACTTTATCTTGTTATTACTAGGAAAACATTCAACGCTTGGATATACATCAGGCACGCCACATATTGGAGCAAACTTTGGCACGGGACCCCAGCCTCATCTTTGATGTCCTCAGCCACTCAGCCCCTGCTTCTCCTCCTGTCCAACTCCAGATCTCATGGTGCATCTGCCAGAGATGCAGGGAAATGCCCACAGTTGTGGAGAATAAAAGCTGCAACCAACATCCTGAGATGTGTATTTCAACCCTACCGCACATGGAGGCATTCATTCTGCAGGGGGGGGGGGGGTCTTACGGCTTTCTAGGAGGATCTGGAACGACTTGCGTGCTGTAGCTGATCTTCCAGATGCAGGAGAGGACAATCGCCAGTTTCGCCATGAATCATATAGGCAGTTTGTTGCTAGGCAGTACCGGGTTCTGGGTGCTGGTCACAGATTAGTAATTCCAAGCTGTTGTGTGTGGGCAATTCGTTACCGCTTTCCAGATCCTCATGGACAATATAGGGGGTTCATTCCCAGGAGGGTGTAGCTGCTGTTACCCTTGTAAACTGTAAATTGTTTGAGTGCTGTGCAATACTGTACATAGATTTTTATTTATTTATATTGTTCAAATTTTACATTTAAAATATTTGTGATTTCATCTAATAAAGTTTCTTTCTAAAGTGATTTGTTTCTAATTGCATAAATGTAAAAAAAACCTCACTTTACCCTATTTTATTGAAATACCCTTCAGACTAGTTTAAAAACTAACCTTCAGGACTTCCGGTTAGCTGCAGCCCAAAATGGCAGCATAGAGAACTCGCTCCCGATCAGTACTCGATAAAATTCCCCGAACTCGACAACCTTGATAGAAATAGATAACCTGAAGCCGAGATGGAACGGGGTGGGAAAACAAGAAGACAAAGAAAACAAAGATACACGAGAAAACAACAAGAAATGACCGAAGACGGAGACGACACGACAGGCACGGACTCAGACCGTGAGGAGGAGCACATGGGGACACAAGCGGCTATGCTAATACGAACGGGACTGAAAGATATCGCCAAAGAAATAAAAGATTTTAAAACCGAAATGAAAGCAGAGTTCACAGCATTCAAGGAAGAAATAAAAAAAGAAATGAAAGAAGAACTCGAGGATTTAAAAAAAGACATTAATCAGCGGCTCACAGAAACAACAACAGAGTTAGCTACACAAGACAAGAGACTCACAGAGGCAGAAGAGAGAATTGAAGAGATGGAAAACTGGAACATAGAGGCAAAAGAGGCCCTACTCCAATCGATGAAACAACAGAAAATATTACAAGACAAGCTGACAGACCAAGAGGGAAGAAATCGACGGAATAATATCCGCATCTTTGGTCTGAAAGAGGGAACGGAGGGCAGCTCAGTGGCACAATTCATTGAACAACTTCTGAAACAAGAACTACCGCTGCCGATAAACATGGAGCTACAAATACAACGGGCACACCGAGCTCTAATGCCGAAACCAGACGCTGATAAACCTCCGAGATCGATCGTGGTGAACTTTCTTCAGTACACGGTGAAGGAGACGGTGCTGAAGGAAGCCTGGAAGAAAAAGATCCACTACCAAAACCAACCACTCTTTTTTGATCACGACTACGCCGCTGAGGTTATCCGGAAAAGAAAAGAATACAACGGTATTAAAAAAACCCTAAAAGAGAAGGGAATACGCTTCCAGACGCCCCTGACGAAAATAAGGATCCATTGGGAAGCCGGACCGCGGACATACGAGAGCGCGCAGGAGGCTGCAGAGGAGCTGCACAGGAGGGGAATCGCGGCGGAGTCACCGGGGAGAGGCGCAGCCAGGACGGGGACGGAGGAGCGGCTCCAGCGGGCGCTGCCGTGGCAATTAACCGGGAACCCAGAAGACACTGTTGCGCGAATCAAGAAAAAACTACAAGACTTTCAAAGGAAATGATGGTCTAAGGTATGTGAGTGCATTAAAACAGACAGAAAAGGACACGAAAGGACAGACCTGAAGTGATTGAACTCGTAAAACCGGTCATAATATTGATCAGTCTTCATATACTACGTATATCTGATCGATGAGAACATGTTTACCTAGGAGGTTAATGCACAGACATTACTGGACAATTAGACCAAACCTACTGTAGATATATGCTATGAATTGGCCACTGCTAAAATATCAGATAAGGGGATTAATTACTTTATTGTTTGTTTCATATAAATATGTGGTCCTATGTGTAACAATTTGAAAGCAGTAAGCTTGTTGTGTAATAAGAATGCATCCCAGTTGAAAGACAGTTGACCTTTGGTAAAGACATGATTATCACATTGCAGGGGTAAAAACAGAACAGTGCTTCTCTCAAATAATAATGATTAGGAAGTCATCATCATTATCTCAGGGGCTATTGTTCTGTACTCAGGGGCTATTGTTCTGTACTCAGGGATACAGGATGTCTTGTGATTCTGTAAGTTTCAGAGACAGGAACTGTCACACTACCCTGGACGTTGCTTAAGGAGGTCACAGGAAGGACACATGAGAAGATGGAGGAGGGAGTCCGATCACCTGCCCACCAGGAGACCAAACCTCACATTGCATAACCATTCTGGATTGTATATAAGACTGGGTTAGGAAGAGATAGGGGTCAGACTTCGTGAACTGACGACAGACAATGTTAGTCAGGGATAGGAAATCTCGACCCAGAGCTCTGTATGTTTTATTCATTTACTGCTAAATAAAATAGCCTGTGAGACCGCTCATCTTCTCCTATCCTTTCATTTAACGAACACACAGACTGAGCTAACACATAGCGTATGATTTAGCAAGTAGAATTAGCTCAAGCCGAAACACTACCTAGAGAGGGGCCCCCATACACAGTGGGATTTTCCCCTCAACCCACACAGGTAATGTGGGAGGCACACACAAGGACACATGCCTATTTTTGGAAGTTAAACTGTTCTATGTTATACGTTCTATATCAAACAGTTCTGTTTTTGTTTGTTGTTGGTTACTATGGCTACGATGTGGATCCAAAGATTGAACGACTGAAGTATGAGTAATATCTCACTAGTGTCACTAAACATAAATGGGCTAAACAACCCGGTTAAGAGAGGCAAGGTAATTTTGAAAATGAGGAAAGTTAAAGCACAAATCATCTTCCTCCAGGAAACCCACTTATCCAAGGAGGAGCATGAAAAGCTTAAGAAGTTTGGTTATAGGAAAACTTACTATAGCACATGCAGGCAAAGCCGAAAAAGAGGGGTTGCTATAATGATACAAAACACAGTTAATTTTGAATGCCTGAAAGAAATCAACGATGACGAAGGGCGATATGTTATTGTTAAAGGAAAACTAGAGAACAAAATGATCACATTAGTTAATGTCTATGCCCCACCAGAAAGTGACAAGCATTTCTTTAAAGCTTTATTTTCCACCATATCATCTGAGGCAGAAGGTATTATGATGTGTGCAGGGGATTTTAATGTCATTCTGGATCATAAGATAGATACAACAAGCAAAAGAAAGAATAAGATCCACCTAACTAAACTCATGAATATGTCACTGAAGGAACAGGGTATGAAAGATGTGTGGACGGAATTTCATCCAACGGAGAAGGATTATACACACTACTCTAACACACACAAGACTCACTCCAGAATAGACTATGTATTTATGAATAGCTGGGACCTGCACAGGGTGAAAGAGTGTAAAATTGGGGTGGCGGATGTTTCTGATCATAATGCAGTTCACTTAACTGTACTTCTGGATAGTAGACATAAAAACACAACATGGAGAATGAACGTGGGAATAATGAACAGTAAGGTAATAACTGAACAAATTAAAAAAGAAATAAAGAGCTGTATAGAAGATAATGATACAGAAGAAGTTAAACCAACTATCCTATGGGACACTCTAAAGGCAGTAATTAGAGGAAAATTAATAGCTATAACATCACAGCAAAAGAAGCTTAAACAAGCAGCCTATCTCAACTTGACTGATAAATTAAAAAATCTGGAAACAAAATATCGAAACACGAAGAAAACTCAACTTCTACAAGAAGTGAAGACTATTAAAGAGGAAATAGACAAACTTTTGAAAGATGAGATAGAAAAGAAACTCAGATTTGTGAAACAGCAATACTATGAAACTGGCCCTAAAGCTACTAGAATTCTTGCAAGGCGTATTAGGAAACAACAGGTCCAAAGTACAATACCCAAAATCAGAGACCCACAATCAGACAAATTAGAATATGAGGTAGCGGAAATAGAAAACATATTTAAAAATTACTACAAAAAACTATATTCACAACCACCCTCATCTAGTGAGGAGGCGAAAAGGCAGTTTCTCAACTCACTCGACTTACCAGCTATTGGGGAATTACAGAATAACAAACTCACAGCTCCTATAACACCTGATGAAATATCCAAGACCATATCCAAACTTAAAGCTAACAAAACCCCTGGAGGAGACGGTTTCCCATCGGAGTGGTATAGAGCCTTTAAGCAGGAACTGATACCTCTCCTTACAGCTTCTTTTAACTGGACGCTCAAGGAAGGCCAATTACCACCATCTTGGAAAGAAGCAATCATTTCGTTAGTCCCCAAAGAGGGAAAAGATACAGAATACTGTAATAATTACAGACCAATATCAGTTCTTAACGTGGACTACAAGATATATACATCTATCATAGCACAAAGATATAAGACCCTTATGAATGACCTAATTGATGAAGACCAAACAGGTTTCATCGCAGGGCGCCAAACACAAGATAGCATTAGGAGGACAATCCAGATAATCAATACAATACAATCAAATAAGGACAGCGCAATTCTATTAAGTCTTGACGCTGAAAAAGCTTTTGATAGCGTTAATTGGAATTTCCTATATTTAGTATTAGAACGATTCGGATTTAACAAAGATTCAGTCAATTGTGTTAAAACTATTTACCAAAACCCTACAGCCAGGATAAAAGTTAATGGCAACCTAACAGATAGAATATTACTAGAAAGAGGTACCCGACAAGGATGTTGCCTATCTCCGCTCCTTTTCGCTTTATATATTGAACCGTTAGCACAGGCAATCAGACAGAATGAGAAGGTAAAAGGAATTAATATCAAAGGACAGGAACATACAATAAGTCTATTTGCGGATGATATTTTAATATATTTGGACCACCCCAACACAAACTTTATTCAATTAATGCACCTTATAAATGAGTTTGGGATCCACTCAGGATACAAAATAAATGTAAATAAGACGCAGATTCTGACCTTTAATTTTACCCCATCCCTAGAAATCAAGAAAACCTACCAATTAAAATGGCACGCAAAAACTATAAAATATCTTGGTGTAACTCTAACAAAACGACTCTCTGACCTATACAAAGCAAATTACGATCAGATCCATCTCCAGATAAGTAGAGACATAGAAAGGTGGACAACCTTGCTATTAGATCTTAACTCAAGAATTGAAGTAATTAAAATAAATATTTTCCCTAGACTACTTTACTACTTTCTCTCTCTACCTATCAAGATTCCACAGGAAAAGTTCAAAATCTGGGATAAAATGATCTCCAGATTCATATGGAATGGTAAAAGACCACGGATAAAGTACTCTACGCTGCAATTGGGAAAAGAAAAAGGCGGTATGGGACTCCCAAAATTAAAAGATTATTACCGTGCAGCACAATTAAGACCAATAATTATGTGGTGTGACAAGGACTATAATGCAAAGTGGAAAGATATTGAAAAGGTGGTGGCAGATACACCAACCCAGGCCCTGGTTGGCAATCTAAAACTAATGAAGTCACTACAAGAATGGATAGACCCAATAACTCTACACACACTGTCTATTTGGTTTGATTTTGTCAGACAACACAAATTAGAAAGGGACATAAAATTGTTAAGCTGGTTTTCTTATGATGACGGATTTAAGCCAGGTGTAAATGACTACAACTTCAGGGACTGGAGTAGGAAAGGGCTCACAGCAATGTGTAAACTAATGAAGGATGGACACATAATGAGCTTCCAGGAGCTGAAAACGGACTATGGCCTTGAAAATAGAGATCATTTTAGATTTCTACAGCTACGGGACTATTTTATAAAGGAAATACAAACTGTGAAAAATCTAAATGGTGTACTTGATGTAATGATCGGGACATACAATGGAACCAAGCTGAAAGCAGTTTCAGTACTGTACCGAAACTTAAGAGACTCAGAAGATGTCTCCACTCTGTACATTAAGGAGAAGTGGGAGAAGGAATTGAAGATTAACATTACTGTAGAGGAGTGGCAGAGTATGTGTGAAGCACAGCACACAACCACAAATTCGAGAATATGGCGGGAATTCGGGTGGAAAAACCTGACCCGTTTTTTCATCACTCCCAAATTAAAAAGTAAACAAACAGGCTCCCAACACTCATGTTGGCGTTTATGTGGAGAAAGGGAAGCAAATCATACACACATTTTCTGGGGATGTCAGAAACTTAACCCATTTTGGGAAGACATACACGATATAATTAAGAACATCCTGGGTTATGAAATACCTAAAGAATGTGGTGTTATGTACCTTGGGAACTTGAATCAATATGTCCTGGTCAAAGACAGATATTTAATAAAAATAGTACTGGTCACATGTAAAAAAACAATAACAAGAAGATGGTATAAGACCGAGCCACCAGCTGTGAATGAATGGCTAGAAATCATTAGAGAAGTCCATAACATGGAGAGAATGACATATAGACTTAGAATGAAGGAAAATGTTTTTGTGACTAAATGGGAGAAGTGGACCCGATGGGACACAGTTGGGAATACCTGAAATCTGTCTTATTCATATTTTTTCTCTTGGATCTGTATACAGTGTAATTTAACAATGGACACATGTAGCCACGACTGCTGTACTTCTTTTTTTCTTATTCCAGTTTTTTTTTCCTTTTTGTGTTCTTTTTTCTCAGTTGTATCTGATTTTTCCAACTGCTCCACACGCAGAATGTAATTCATGGATCTACTGTATATGTATACCTTGTTGTTTACATGTGGAGATGAAATATTTCAATAAAAATTTAAGTTTAAAAAAAAACAAAAAACTAACCTTCAGTATAAATAATTGGAATCACTGTGTCTGGGTCTAGGCATGCATGTCTCAAAGCAAATATGCATTTCAAAAACAAGTAATAACTTTATAAATATTGTCAACCTTTATTTTACAAAGTAATATAACAATGTAGGTTGTATGCAGAGTAACGATGCACAGTTAGTTGTCAGTCAAGGTCAACATAAATTTTGATTTTTGCTGGAAGATTGGATTCTTGATTCTTCAAAGTGCAACAGCATGCCTCTATGTCTGTGGCAGTCTCTGACCTGTGGAAAGAGAATAAAGAATTGGATGTAATATATACACACATTTAGGAAGAGTCAGGGTCCTACAGTTACATGGGTTTTATTTCAAAAAAGTTATTACATTGAAAATTTAATACAGTCAAAATGATGCCTTGGTTGTTCTATTGTGAAATTTTGAGTTTGGCCTTGGACTTCTTTTTAAATACATGATTGTGCCTTTTATAGTTTTCGGTAACCATCAGGGAGGCCATCTAGCTGTGACAGCTTGAACACAACTGGCCACAGTCTAAATGAAAACAGCTAATAATAAAGACCTTTTTTTTCTCAAGTGATACAACCAGCAACAATTCTTACCCTGCCCCCTGCTGACTTGTGTCTCCAATAGCTCCTGGGTGGTTGGAGCTGGTACACCAGACAGGACTCCATGTTGACGTGGGTCACCACGTCCTGAGGACACCGTTTCCTTATTATTGCCCTTTGAAGATCTGGGATGTAACTGTAATCCTTTTCTTGTTTTATGGTATACAAACTCCACTTCCTCGACTTCTTATTGTAGAGTTTGCAGTATCTGAAAATAGGAAATTGGACAATAAAACTATGAAAATCAAATATGACAACTTTATGTTCTTTGCCATTTTTAAAAAGTTACTGAAAAAAATAAACACTATAAATACAAAATTATCTGTCCAACATAACAATGAATGCGTTCACATCTGCACTAAGGATGTCCCGATCCAGCTTTTTGCACTTCCGATCCAATACCGATATTGTAGCTTTTAGCATAGGCCGATACCGATACAGGCCGATACAAGCATGTATTAAAGATTAAAGATATTTACTTATTTTGTTGTTATACTCATGTTGAAAAGGGTTAATTTGGTTAGTTTGAATAATCCACAATGGTTGGTAATGAGAAGCTGACCTGTTTATTCTTAACAGGGTGGCTGAGATGGTGAGAAATTAAGATAGACTTAATAACATTTATTATGCTTATAACTTACTCTATGGAGCCGTCAGGTATTCTCTTGGGTGGTCTGTGGACATGGTGGTTGTAGTCCAGGCCAGCCAGTAAGATTCGGGCTTCATAGACTGGAGGGCTGAAACTGAAACGCTTGCTGGCACACATCAGGATGTGATTATGGAAGGACTCTAGCTCTGCAGTTGACCGACAAATTCAATGGGAAATATCAGATTATAATTTCTTTCTGAACAGTACTCAAAGTGTACATGCACAAATAAAAAAAAAAAGAATAATCTTTGAAAAGCGACATAAAAGGGAAATTAAACTGCATAATCATACCTGAAATGCAAGTACTTGTGAACCTCCTTCAGCCAGCGTTCACTGAGAACGATTTCAGACAAAACTTCATGGGCCAACGACCCCTTCCCTAGCCACTCCTTTTCTCGTTCTTCCTCCAAGGGACCATGTTGACAGGCATCGAGGGACCACTCATGCTCTCCTGTGACATGGTGCAGAAGGCCAATCCACATGTCCTAAAGCAGAACAAGAACAGGAACACAAGAGTTTGAACTTAGAAATGCAGGCTAGTGTATTTCTCTGAGTTGGCTATACTTTTACACATAGTTGTCGCACATCATCCATCTTCTTTTTTTTATTGTGGGAAGATATGTTTGAAAATGTTAAATAGTAATACATTTCGCATTGAGTGACCATTAAAAGTTGATAAAACATGTATGCTGTAATTGGCCCATACCTGTCAGCTGTACACCTAGTATGTATTAGTGAATAATTGGATTACTCACAAAAAACTCATCATTTTCAGCCATCTTGCAGCAGTACCAGAAATGATTGCAGATATCCTTGTTCCACTGCAAAAGGATAGAACAACCCTTTCGTTGTCCTGCCTAAATAAATAAATACATTACTTTTGAGATACATACAAGTGTCTAATAGTTGGGATGGCTTAATTTCTATAAACACACTTACTGCTTGTATCTTCTTTCCCAGGTTTTTTGACCCATGCCACATATCTACCCCACTCCACTGTCCTTATATTTCCCCTTTGCTGGATCTGTATAAAATGAAATGTAATCCCGATAAGGGTCAAGCCAACATTTATTAAGTATTAATTATCAGTGTTGCCTGTAGGAGTGTTGGTGAATGGGAATTATTGTAAGTGTTACTGTGCCTGAGCTTAATTACATAATAATTATAAAGCTGAACAGTTAGGCCACAGACTAAGGCCAAATAGCATGGACTTACTGAAGAGAGCAGATATTTGTGAATGTGCATCTGTGCACACTTCGGCAAGTTTCACTTCCTGGCAGAGCTTGTTAAAGCTCCTGATAAAGCCTTCCTTCTCCATTATCACAGAGCTCCTCTGCGTCTCTCTTTTGTCAATGTTGACAATTGACAAGATCTCTTTGGTGTAATTTTCATGATGGTGTAGGTGCAGTACTGTGCACAGAACCCAGGACTGTCCATACGCCCGTCAGCTATGAATAATGACAGATTCACAAGAAACAAAGATTTGTTGTCAAACCTGAAGACAACATTTTCAGCGCAGAATCATGAGACATTTGCCAGTGATGTTATGATTGACTATTACACTCACCAAGTACTACAATGTTGTTCTTTGATTGCAGCCTGGAAACTACTTCTGCTCTTTTGTCATTCCAAAAGGTTTGATCGAATCAACACAGTATGTGTCTTGTATTCTGAAAAAAGTGGCCCGCTCAACTATCCCCATGTTCATAAATTTGAGGAGCAGTGCAACTTTGGCATAGTTGTTTCCAGACAGGATTATATTTGATGCCAACATTAAGTCACTAGCTTGCATCCTGTACTTGAATCTAGGCTAAGAATTCCACTGCCAGACACAGTGATTGTTTGGACAGATCTGGAAGACAAAGAGTAAAAATACAAGATGTTATTTATCATTTAATTATAACTATAACATTTTTGACAACACAAAGGAGTAGTAAATTAAAGACAAGATTGTCTTGCATAGTTTGAACATACCCATTGCATGATGACAGCTGTTCCTCTCGACTGGGTCTGTATCTTGAATGGTCCAGGAGCCCGACATTCCGCAGAAGTCAGTGGGTATTTTACTGTACACAGTGGGATTGGCAGCACCAGATACTCAGCAAGCTGATCCAAACAGACATGGTAAGTGATGGATGCAGGATGACCAAAGATGTCGTCTTCACTTTGGACATTAATTTTTTCTGGCACTGGTGGCGGTTTGATTGGCTCTGGGTCTACAATGTCATGCACAGTGTCCTCCATGCTGATGGACTGAGGAGCATCCAGGCATATTATGCTTTTAATGGCACCAACAGTCCTGTATGAATAGAACAAGCAATGAGAAAATAAAATAATGTTCATTATAACAGAACTTTTGGTTAAGAACTTATTGAATATATAAAGGTAGAATGTAATCTTCATCATCACTGTCATCATAGTCACTATCCTCCTCTATGGTTTCCTCTTCCTCTCAAGTTGAAACATCTCCTGTGTATTCGCTCGGAGACCACGTCCTGTCCTCTGCCCAGTCAATACTATGTAGAAGACAATAAATGTTAGGCATACATTTTATGTGAGATTTGATTTGTTGAGTTTTCATTGACTTACACTTACACAGAGTTTTGTATATGATTGAAGTCATTTTAATCAATATCTTCATGAATATCCAGCGATGACATACTAAAAACAAAAGATAGAGAAATACACATTTTTAAGACAAAGATTTCCCAGGTTTGTGTGGCAAAAAATGCATTCACAAGGTATTGTTATCCAACTGAATGAGTGTCATTACCATTGATAACTGACTTACCTTGTTTCCAAAACTTGAATAGCAATTTCCTCAGCTTCACAGAAACCAATACCCTCCACAGCAAAGTCATCATCTCTGCAAAAAATCACATAATTGTAGTAAAATCATTAGTAGTAGTAGTACACACACACAATAAATCATCTACTTTATATTCAATTTATGTTACCAACTTGCCTCAAATTTTTAATCGTGCTTATCTTTGTAGGAATCACTGATCATGATCAGAGTCAGACCAAACATCTAATAACAAACCATGAATCCCACAGAGGCCATTACATCAAATCAATTAGGCAATATACACAATAATTGTCTTACCTATCAGAGAGTGCATCGCCAACAATGCTGGAAAGGGCGGGTATTTGATCTGTTGTCATCAGACGTTTGGCTGGTGTTGACGTTGTAGCCAAAGAACTTGCCTGATATCTGTATGAAAGCAGTATATAATTTTTTAGTCAGTCAGTCTGAAATTATAAACAAATACATCTAAATCAGGTACTCTCCAAACACGTCAACTGGGGGGTTAACATTATTATAAATTTACAAAGAGCAGGCTTAGATACTGTGTTTGAACAAGCTGCACAAAGCATAAGATGCAGAAAGATTTTCAGTGGAAGATTTTGCAATTTCACATTATGAGAACGGCCAAGTTGCCTCTAGCCATTACAAACGAGCAGAAAAAATAATGTTGACATGCAAAGTAATCTACAGGAATATGTATTAATTTAAAACCCAGCACATTTCAGTACGTTACTTCAATGTTTTTTTATAACCGAAACTGTCGTGAATATTGCTAAATGGCCAGTAAACCACGTATGACAACATTTAGCTGTGAGAGCACAGAAACGTTCCACATAATTATGCGGACAAAATCAAAACCGATAAGGCTGCCAGGTCACTTCATAAAGATATTTTCTGCTACTTTCTAATAAAACAACGCCAACCAGTAACGTTAGCCCTAGCATCGAAAACAAGCTAACGTTAGCCTGACTGCAACATCACAGTAAAGTCGCCAAATCTGCGTTGGTTTTGAGTTTTGAGATTCTTCCAGATCACGGAGTTCCCTCCACCTCTGAAAAGCCACTCCGATGTTTATTCTGGTTTTATCCCGGGCTCTGTCTAATTCTTTCTTTCGTGCTTTTTTTTCTTCTGGTTTCCTCTTTTTAGTCGTGTTTGCCGTTTATGCTGTTGTTGGTAACGGAGGTATCGGTAGTTTTGTCCTCACTGATGGTTGTTGCTGCGCCATTACTTACTTCTCTACACTCCTGAAGCCGCTCGCGGAGATATGAGCTTGACCGAGCTGAGGAGGAAGGGGGAGGGGGCTGTGTGCGTGAGCAGTGATTGACAGCTGTCAGACACCGTCCTGGATCTGATTGGTTCTGTTTGTCCGGTCGCGTTGGATTCTGGCAATTTGCCAATTTGCAGTAGGAGCAGTATGTGGGGCTAAATGAGCCTGTTTTTATTTTATTTACAGATTACTAGTTTCATGTAATGCTGTCTTTACATAGTGACAGTCATATGACAAAAAGTTACTTTTATAAGACTTACCGACTGCAGCTTTAATGTTAACAAAGATGAGATGGAAGACAAGCCAGTACGTTGCAAGCATGTTTACTTCAGAAACAGGAAGTGTGTCACATACAATAAGGTCCGGGGGGAAACCCACAATAGTGCTTGGCTATATGTTTTACAGAACACCCCTTTTAAGTAAAACCCCCTATAGTAACCAAATAAATCAAATCACATCTTATCAAAACCTCTCAGAGGTAACTCAGATTGACCTGTATCATATTAATGAATAAAACATATCACAGAAAATTGATAGACCTTTTCTCAGAACAGTCTCTTTTTACAAATTCAGACGCTGTGGAGGGCGTGACACTCTGCCTGAAGTTGTCACATATGGCGTGCTGGTTGTGTCAGTGTGTATTTGGGCATTTGTCTCTCTGGTGATGTGAGTGTGTGTTTCAGTGTTACTTGGTTCTGGGGTTGCCACAGGTGTCTCTGGAGTTGTCTGAGGTTGTGGCTGGGGTAGTGTGCGCATTTGTGTGCGGTTTCTCCTTAATTGTCCTTCATCAGTGTGTATAATGTAGGACCTGGGTGTTGTGGCCTGTTGAATGACAGTCCCTTGTTTCTCTTCTCTTGGGAGCCACACATTTTGACCAGACTGCAGTGGTGGTAAGGTGCGGGCTCTGTGTCTCAGGTTGTATTTATGTTGTTGGTTCTCTTTAGCCCTCTTTTCAGACTTCCTGAATCCTCTAATGTTCAGCCATCGGGGGAGCAGGGTTGTTGGGAGCTGCAGTATGGTTGTTCGCAGCTGTCTCCCCATGAGGAGTTGTGCAGGGGAGAAACCACTTTCCAGTGGTGTGGCTCGATATGTCATCAAAGCCTTAAGTTTCTCACCTTCTCCTTTCCACAGTCCTTTTACCGTAGCCACAGCACGCTCTGCTTCTCCGTTCGCCTGCGGGTATCTTGGGCTGCTGGTAATATGTGTGAATCCGTACTCCGTGGCAAAGTCTTTGAAGAGTTCACAGATGTATTGCGGGCCGTTATCCGACAAGACTGTCTCAGGTATTCTGTGGTGGCTAAATACATCTTTCAGAGCCGCAATGACAGTGCTGGCAGAGGCTTTGTTGAGATGGGCTATTTCAATGTAGCGTGAGAAATAGTCCACTATGAGAAGGTAGGTCTTTTTCTCCCAGAAGAAGTCAGTGCCCACTCTTTGCCAGGGCCTCTCTTGTACAGGAGTGGTCAGCAGAGGCTCTCTGTGCTCTGCCCGGTGCTGTGAACATATGTTACAGTTTTCCACGAGCTGACTGATCTGGACAGACAGTCCTGGCCACCAGACGGACTGGCGAGCCCTTGCTCTGCACTTAACAATACCTTGGTGGCTGTTGTGGAGGTCGTGAAGGATTTCTTGTCTCATGCAGTGGGGAATCAAGATTTTCTGGCCTCTGAGAAGCAGCTCACGTACCACGGTCAGGGTTTCTCTTTCTGGCCGGTACGGGGCCAGATCTGGCGGCAGTGCATATCTCTCCGGCCACTCGGTTTGACAGTATTTAATGAGCTTTGCACAGACAAGGTCGGCTTTTTGCTTTTCTTGAATCACTTTCAATCTTGCTTCTGTAGCAGGGAGCTTTGAATGACTGCGTCCACAAACACTTCAAAAACTGCCTCATTGTCTTTTTCCTCCTGTGTTAATGTGTGTTTCACAGGGGCTCTTGATAATGTGTCCGCTGTTATCAGTTGTTTTCCGGGTACGTGCACCATGTCGAATGTGAACTTCATCAGCCTCAACCGTAACCTTAGTACTCTCGGAGGGAGCTCATCCACTGCTTTCGTGCTCATCAGTGGCACCAGAGGCTTGTCTCTAACTTGAACTTCAGTCCCAGCAGATATGGTGACAGGCGTTCACAAGCCCACGTGGTAGTCAAAGCCTCTTTCTCGATCTGTGCATAATGTTTTTCCGCCTCGGACATACCTCCGGAGATGAACACTATCGGCCTCCATTTTCCATCTGTCTGTTGTTGGCTTAGGACACTTCCTAGGCCATAAGATGAGGCATTAGCCGATACGCATGTCTCAGCTGTTGGTGAGTATGGGGCCAGTACTCGTGGTGAGCTCAGTTCAACTTTCAGTCTCTGAAATGCCTCTTTCTGTGGCGCTTCCCAGCACCACTCGGTATTTTCACTGAGCAGATCTTTGATCGGGCGGTTGTATGAGGCAAAAACTTGCCCAAGTAGTTGGCCATCCCCATCATTCTCCTCACCCCTTCAACTCTGGTTGGTTCAGGCATTTCCATGATCGCTTTGACCTTGCCTGGATCCGGTGTCACACCGTCTGCTGTGACCTGGTGCCCCACGAACATGATGTTGTTCGTGGGGGCAAACTCCACGAATAACAAACGATGGCAAACTCACATTTCTCGTTCAGGGTCAGCCCCTCTTCTCTCAGCCTGTTCAGCACCTGATGCAGTCTCTCGTTGTGTTGCTGTATGTCCTCTCCATGCACGACTATGTCGTCAGCATGACACACGACCCCCTCGCAGCCCTCCAGCATCTGTGACATGCAATGCTGGAAATGCTCTGGGGCTGAGGAAATCCCGAACGGTAGGCGATTGAATGCATATCGCCCAAATGGGGTAATGAAAGAGGAGTGAGCCCCTCTGACAACGGGTTTTGCCAGAAGCCGGAGGTGGCGTCCAGCTTCATAAACACTTTCGCCCCAGTCAGCATGGCTAGGGTCTGGTCTGCTGCTGGGAGGATGTGTCTGTCTCATCATGGCTTTTTCTAATGTCAGATCTGCATCCAACTGTAAGCTTTCTGACAATTTAGCATCTCGTATGCCAACCACAATTCTGTCCCTTATTAGCTGCTCTCTCAGGGCTCCAAATTCACAATGCTCAGCCAGTGTGTGCACTGCAGTTATGAAAGATTCAACACTTCCTGTTGAAGCACGCTCTTTCAAAGATGACGTTCCTCTTGCTTACACAGTGTGCAGTGAAAGCCTCTGTTACTGCTTGGTATGACTGTTTCGGCACCTCCGTCAGGGGCAATACATTCAGAATATCTTCAGCGTCATCGCCGGCGGGATGAAAGCATTCACCTGAAACTCCTGGGATTGCTTGTCCAGCCCCGACGCCATCCTGTAGCATTCCAAACGCTTCATCCATCTCTGCCATTCTTTTGTATTGGCGAAGTCGAACTTGCCTGGCGCCGCTAGCTGTGGCGCCGTTGCTAACTGTGGCAGCGTTGTTACCCTTGACGACGTTGCTCCTTTGTCCATATTCTCCGCCGTTTTCAGTCGTATTTTTCTTTCGACACTTTTCAGGTTTAGTTCATCTTTCCTCGTCCTTTACTTTTCCGTTTTGTCTTCTGACACCATGTTATGTTAACAATCACACTTAATGTTAACAAAGATGAGACGGAGGACAAGCCAGTACGTTGCAAGCATGTTTACTTCAGAAACAGGAAGTGTGTCACATACAACAAGGTCCGGGGGAAACACACAATAGTGCTTGGCTATATTACGTTTTACAGAACAGTTATGACAGTGAGTGGGTTTATTTACAGTCTGGGAGATGTCAGTTGAGTCCGATAATGAAATAAATGCAGTGCTAAGTCTGTCATTATCAATCACATGAATATTAAAGTCACCTACTATAATCACTTTATCTGTACTGAGGATTGATTTTTTATCAAATTCAATCTGATATAAATTTTAAAAACCTATTATTCCATCCACGTAGGCGTACCTGTGAGATACTAACACAGACTTAAGGCTGATTTAAGCTTCTGCGTCGGAACGATGGCGTAGGGGTCTGCGTCTGCGCCGACGCGGACCCCTACGCCATCGCCTGACGTGCACCTCCAAAAAATCCTAACTACGCGACGAGGCGACGCAGACCGCAAGGGCTGTGATTGATTTGCTTGGTAGCGACGTATTTCCGGTATTGTGAACTTCCGGTCGCCTGCTTACACCCCGCCATTGGATCAGGGAGGTAAACACAACGAAAATGGACCAAGTAGAAGAGCATCTTATTGAGGAAGTGCGCAAGTATGAGCACTTGTACAATTCTTCATTGCCTAATTATAAAGACTGCCAGATGGCAAACAATTCGTGGAGGGAAATTTCACACTCCATAGGCCTGGACGTGACGGACTGCATGAAGAAGTGGAAAAACCTGAGGGACAAATACGTCCGGCATAGGAAGAAGATGGCATCACGAAACAGGGATCCAGGTGGGAAAAAGATCCCCGCTTTTTACTTCTTTTTGTCGTGGCTGATGTGAAGCACCGGGAGACGGTTTCCAATTATGATGCAACGGTAAATACCTATTCCTATTTCCTTATTGGTATCGGTTTGGCCGAGCTAAGCTAACAATGCTAGGGCATGATCAACAAAGCTAAGCTAACAATGCTAACAAAGGCATGATAAACAAAGCCTATAGTTACTGTTTCCAACAAAGACAAAGCAGTGGTGGACAAAGACTCCAGATTAAGAATTAATTAGGCCTACTTCTGCATTTATGTGTACTTTTTAGTTTTTCATATACTGCTTGGTAGTTTTATCTACAGTAATGCATCATGTCCTCATATGTTTGTAGCATCACTGTTCTGTGAAAACCTGTACTGAATAAATAAAGACCTAAATGTCTGCTTTCACTATCACAGGAATCCCCTTCACACCAAGAGTCAACGACGTCTCCAGCAACAGAGGTATCGTCACCCTCACCGCCCTCCACGGATCCACGGATCCACCATCACCCACAGAGCAATCACCCTGCTCACAGCAACTGGAAGTGGCCACTCGGTTGCCCCCGCTACCCTCAACGTTGACTCTGCTGTCCCCGCTGCCCTCAACGTCGACTCAGCCATCCATAAATGAGCAGCGGATGGAGCTGCAACAAAAAATAGCTCAGGACAATGACAAATGCGCCAGGTTCGGCCACACTGTGTCTGACTTTCTCAGGAGGGTGCCTGACAAGAAGAGGCCAGACGTAATGATTAAGGTCATTCAGTTGATTGCTGAAAATTATGACTCTGCTTAACAGCAGCAGTGACTATTGAACTTTTTCCCAAGCCACATGTGGCTGAATTTGTGTGTGTGTGTTTATTTTCTCAAAGCCACATGTGGCTGAATTTGCACAATTAACAATGTATATTGTTATTTTATTGTACTTATTTACTTACTTTACTTACTTTATTTAGTATAGTTTATTTTATTAAATAGCAATTTGTGTTTTTCAGTACTTTTTTATTGCAAAATGCAATAAAGACCACTCAATCTGATTCTGACTCTGAGAATTTCATGTATGTACTTAATAGGGTTAGGTTCATAGCATAATACTTTAATATACACCCACCGGCCACTTCATTAGGTACACCTTTGCAATCTAATGCAATCCAATACAACAGCTCTGCCATAAATTTTTCTTTTACAAAGCTTTTACTTTTGTGTATATAGATTAAAGCTTTAGATACACATCTATATATTCATATGCCTATTAATAGGTTCACTTCTTCTTGAGTTTACATACACATGTGTTTCATGACTGAAATGTATTCACACTCGCAAGGTAGTTAAATTACACCATTCACAAAACATGTATTTACAAAACAGAAGATGAATGATTGCAATTTACTGCAGTATTCTACAGACTTCAAAGTCATGCTGCCCAAATCTGTATTATCCAAGAGTGCCATGGCACACTATGTTGTTCTGCCATGGCACCAGTCCCTGAGGTTACATGAAGAAGGCAGACAAATCGTTGTGGACAGCCTGGGCTGCTCTGGTGGAACTGCTCCTTGACATTTGTGAGGGATCTATGGGTCCCACCAGATTTGAATCCCCTGCTACTAGTCTTCGCCACTCCCCAGGCTCTACTGACCAACCTGAATCGGAGTCTGCAAAGCTCGGTGGTATGTAGCTGTTCTCAGGTGTGTTCAGTTCGTCGGTGTAGGCCAGGTAGTTGTTCAGGACAACACATGCCTTCACAACATCCACCACCTTGTCTGGCTGGAACTCCACTGGTCGCCCAAGAATCCTCCACCTTGCTGCTATGATTCCAAACACATTTTCTATTACCCGCCTGGCTCTGGAAAGACGGTAATTGAAGGTCTGCTTCTCCATGCTCAGATTTTTCCCTGCACAGGAAAATATACAGAGTAATTATTAATAAATAGAACAATGTTGTGTGACAATCATGGGCATTACAATAAAACAAAGAAAATAAAGTGTGAAGTGTGTAGGGGGAGGGCAGCATCACCAACAATCACATGGGGGATCTGGACATCTGTTCCGGGGAGTTTTGGTGGTGGGGGCAGATTGAGCTTGTGGTCAAGCAGCATTGAACCAAATTTGCTCTCTTTGAAAATGCCCCCGTCGCTTTCCCTTCCATAGCCACCCACGTCCATCATGGTTAAGCGATATCTAGCATCACATGTTGCCATCAGAACAATGGAGTGATTACCCTTGTAGTTATAAAAATCACTCCCCGCGCGTGGCGGTGCCTTTATGTTTACATGCTTCCCGTCGACGCTTCCTACACAATTCGGGAAGTTCCACAATCGCCAAAAGTCTGCAGCAATAGCTTCCCACTGGCCGGGTGAAGGACATGGAAGAAAGTCAGGCTGTAGAGACCTCCACAATGCTTTGCAGACCTCAGACAGTATAGCGGACACCGTGCTGGAGGACAACTTGTAGCTTGCTGCTACAGCCTGTTGGCTTCCACCAGACGCTAAAATCCTAAAAGTGACTGCAAGTCTCTGGGCAGCATCAACAGGCATGGAATGGGTGCTCTGGTGGGATATGAGCGGCTGCAATCGACGAAGCAGATCGTCAAATCAAGTTGCCAACATCCTAAAATTCCCTGAAGGGTATCTCTTTGTCCAGGTCTCGCAGAGGTCGAACAAGCACAGCAAATTCGCCCGTACTCTGCCTCAATCGGTTCAATGGGCGTACATCCCATCTTCTACTTTTCCTCCTTCTTCTTCGATGAAAATATTGCAATAAAAGTATATTTTCTTCGACATTCAACAACTGCAATTGCAGCAACATCCTCTCTCCTTCGGTTGCCATTGTTGTTTACTGTGACCGGAAAAGCCGGAAGCTAAACAAAGAATCAACTAGAGACACCGACAACCATTCACGAAAGGAGCACATCCCCCTACCGCTCTGGCGGTGATTTGCACCGCGACGAAACACAACGCAGAACTTCGAAGGGTAAACGACGGCAAAGCCTAAATCAGCCTGAATGCTTCTGCCATCCTATTAAACAATATTCAGCCTTTTCATTACACCTCTACTTTTATCCAGAATCATTGTATGCACATTGCCACAATGAGGACAACTTATCGTATGCATAAGTAAGCAACATTAGCTTCAATTTTAGTCTGTAAAGTAACAGATAAGCACAATTCAAGAACATAATTTTCCATAACTATGGGCCAGGGTGGGGGGTGGGTTATGCCTCCCCAGTGTGGATCTTTAAATAGACCGGCCTGTGACCTGCAGCTGCCTCTGTGCATCTACCAGGGTTATACCCATATGGGCCTTTAGTGTTTGATGCCAGTACTGATATTTTTACACTATAGTTGCTGATAGAGAATATTTTTTTTAATGCTGCATCTTTACATCATAAAACCTGTGCCAAAAACAACGTTGAATATCCAGTACTTTCCTCATCACTTGGAGCTAAAACTAACCTTTAACAACTATTAGAATAAAAAAAAAAGTGGCTAACCTCAAAGCTTTCTAGGTTTTATTGTTAGTTTTATTATGTCTGAGTTAAGTTTTTCCACAACACACTAGAACAGTTTCCCAAGTGAGACCTATATCATAGTAAATAATATACAAATTGAATTATATTGGTTAATTTACCATGTCTATATTATACAGACATCTTAATATGTCTGTATAATATAGACATACTTAATTACACTTAAAATCAACCTGCTGTAAGATCTAGTCTCTCTCTCTGTGCATGCTTAGACATAAGTCTAAGAGGTGGTAAGTGCATGTGGCATGGATTTTATTTTTGAATTTGTTTCTATTCTTATTCTTGGTATAGCTTCAGCTGTCCATCTTTTATTTCTGCATGATCAGGTTTTTTTCTGTGTATGTGTGGCATGGCCAATTATAAATCTCAATTATTCTGACTTTAAATAGCTTTGACTTTAAATAGTTTTCTCGCCAGCAGTGATCGTCACTCTCCGGTCGTCGTCCCTCTCTCCGCGTGTCAGCCTATATATAGCCCTATATGTTCTGCCAGTCCTTTGTTTTTCCCACTTCCTGTCTGCGTCCCACACCTGTTGCCACTTTGCTGATTGCAGCCTAGGGATTTAGTCTCTGGATAGTTCAGGGGTCATCAGAAAAAACAAGCACTACGCATGCTATAGTTTATAAAAACATAACACTAAAACAAATTTAAAAATAAAGTTAAATCACACAATTAAACACAACAAAGGTAAAAACTCAAAACATGCAGCAGCAAATACATGCATAAAATCATAACTTTTGACCCCGTCACATATGGACTTAAAATATCTTGGATTCACTTTAGACAATAAACTCAGCTTTGATCAACACATGATTGATATCCATAAATGATCCCAGCAGAGACTCCATGCCAACTTGCCCCACACCTCCTGTTTTATATAAAACCATAATCCAACTATTTCTGCTCTACTGTTCCTTCTGTTTCTGTACCATGTTGACCAAATCAAACAGAACCATCCACTACTATACCCAACTTCTCAGACGTGAATGACAGAACCATCACCCACTCACAATAGTAAATGATACCAGTCTCCCCCTCAATCCACTGCAATCAGGCTGTAGATGCAGAATCTCTGAAATGAATCTCTCTCTCTCTCTCTCTCTCTCTCTCTCTCTCTCTCTCTCTCTCTCTCTCTCTCTCTCTCTCTCTCTCTCTCTCTCTCTCCCTTCTGCTCTCTATCATTCAACTCCTCCCTACTGTTTCTGTCTCCCCTCCTTTCTGTTCTGTCATTTATTGTTTCAGGTCTTCTGTCCTTGCCTCCTGCCTTTTTCTACAACTTATCTTATTTTCTATAACAGTCAATCTTTAACCATGGCTGACAGAAAGTGTATGGTAATGAGAAGAAAAGAGAGAAAAGAAAAAGAAGCAGCTAAAGTGACCAAGGATGTAAAGGAAGTGAAGAATGAAGGCGATAAGGCAATGGATAATGGAGAGATCCCATCAGCTGGGGCGGCAGCCACCAATTGTGCAGCAGATAACATTCAGAATGGAGATCTCCAGGTTGAGCCAGTGGAACTACCTCCATTTGAAATCATTGCAGGGTAGGTCCACATCACCAAGTATTTAATGTACAGGCAAGTTGATTGATGTAACTGTTTAAAAGACATTTACTTGATTGGCACAGTTTGTCTTTGGTGTTGTCTGTGGTTCGGCTGATGATGGCTTTAAGTTGTCTGAAATCTGATTCTCTGATCACCCTAGTGAGCAGTAGACAGGATTCACAGATCCCACATGCTGAAACTGAGAAGCACATAGAGTTGAGCTGAGTGAACTGCCTGACATTTAGGACTGCTGATGTAAATCTGAAATGTCAGCCAAGTGCTTTACAAAAACTAATATGATAAACTTACCTTTTGTTATATCTATAATGACAACTTATTGAATAACCTATACATTAACCATAAGTAATATATTCTTGATGATGCATTATGTGTGTTTTCTTAAAGTTACTTTAAAGGACACACTTTGAAAACACACAGTTGTGCTTAACTAATTCTGCATTTATTTGAGTCAGGCCAAACATCAACATCGTCTAATTACACGACTTGTGTTTGTGATACCATACATGATGTGAAAGGATTGCTTCATTTAAATATTATAGATGAGTGTTAAGAGTGTTACCTTAAAAATCCTAATATATTTGTGGATCCTTAACAGGATCAACTTTCTGTTGCAATATGAGGATATAATTTAAGGCAACAACATGCTTAATACTACATTTTACATTTAAAATGTACTATGTGAACAAAAACCTTCTACATTAAATAATGTTAATTTATATTTTAAAAATATTTTAAAACTGTAAAAAATCTGATCTAAAACTTAATTTAATGTTTATATATTTCTTTTTTTTTTTAACATACACAACAGTGCCAATATGCTGGAAAAAGTCTTCCCAGTTTAGTGGAGATCATGCTCATATGTTAGCCGCTTATATGCTTCTAGCATATAGGCTAGCAGCTTTTCAGTATTTAGAAAAAAAGAAGAAGAAAAGTTAGACGCAGAAATGTATGTACAATTATGTACGTACAATTATGACTACTTTGCATCAAACAAACACTCTCCACAGCAGGACAGTTAAAGTATCTCTCTATCCCTGCTGGGATGGTTTGTGGGTCACCGAGAACCTTTTGTTGAACTCTTGCCTTCTTCTCTTTGTTTTCTTAGTAGTGGAAGTTGATATGATATGAAGCTTGAGATAGGACCTGATATAATAGAGTTCATGTTAAGAGATTGTGCTTCTGTCTTTTATTCTAGTTTTTTATCTATTGTGTGCAAGACATGTAATCTAAATTGTTGAATGTAACAGGTTACCACACCAGGTAAAAGGGAATGCTTGGGCTGTGTATAGGTAGCCATTTTTTCACTGGACTTGTTGTCTGATCTAACTATTCAGCATGTGTTATTAGTGTATCACTAAAGAAGATATTAATGTTAATAACATTTATTATCCACAAATAAGGAATTTACTTTTATTCTTCCAATTCAGGTGGCTAAAACACATCATACACATTACAATAAATACAATAATAAATAACACAACATGAAAAGTACAGACAACAATAACGGACATGGTTTCAGGGTGAATTAAATATTGAATCTAGAATTAAAAAGTCAGTTCATTGGCAATAGATACTTTTATTCAACAGGACATCTTGTTTTTGCACCCCTCACTACCCATCATAACATTGAGTTCATTCCAGGGGGGTATTCCAGGTAGGAGGTTCAACAAACTCTGAGTCTAACCCAGAACTCTGAGTTGACTTACTCTGAGATGGGAAACTCTGAGTATCCGGTTCCAGAACAGCTGATCTGAATTAGGTAAATCAACTCTGAGTATGTTAACCTTGAGTTTAGCGCGTGCGCGACCACTATACAAAGCCATCATCAATGGAGCCCCGATACCTTGATTCACCATGGCAACTACTGAGAAAAAAGCTCGAGGTACGTCACCTCACTGTAACTGGAGCTCCCCCTGCAGGCCTGTGGCGAATATGATCATATATTTCACAAAAAGTAACACCGCTGCAGACGCTAACGCAGAAGTATAAATCAGGCTTTAGGAGAGAGAAGCGGCATGGGAGAAAATTGCTGCCCGAGTCAATGCTTCAGTTTTAATGCACCACTCCACTGACTTAACTTACCTCACTTAAAATTGTAGCATACAGGTGAAAAAGTGGTGTAACGTATTTGGAAGCAGCTAAAAATAAAATAAAAAAACATAATTCAGAAAAGTAAGGCACATTTTGCTGGGCTATGATTGTACCTCACTTTGATTTTATTCATATTTGACGTAGGCTATTAAACAAAGTCAATATTAATTCAGTGGCTACTTCAACATGTAGTAATTTAAACCTCAAACAGAAAGCTGTTTAACACATATGTCCTCTCATCTAATATCCTGCTTAGTAGATTAACATTTTACACTATTTTAACACTTTTATTTAACACAATTTTACATATAATACATATTGGAGTCATTGATTATAAGACTAACATGTGACGATGTGTACATGAATATTAAATAAAATACTTCCTAAAAATTAGATTAACAAGAAGGCAGATATGGCCGGACAATGTTAAGAAAGGATTGAGTGTAATGAACAGTGATACCGTTCTAACAGATATTCATCTCGGAATGAAAGCACATCCAATTGAGCCCTGAGTACATCTCCCGACATAAGGCATTGCGAAAATAATTCTGCCTCGATATCTATCGGATTGCGAAGAAACGGACAACCCATGTCTGGCAGCTTGCTGTCTGGCAGGTGGGAGGAGACAGGTAGAACCTCAGGGTTTCTTAAAGAAAACCTGCCAGCGAGCAGGTTATGTTCACAGAGTCAGTTACCATGGTGACTGACTCAGAGTTTCAGTTACCTCTCTTTCTGGAACGGATAACACGGAGTTTCCCTCATCTCAGGGTTAACTTACTCTGAGTTTTCACATAACCCGCTTTCTGGAATACCCCCCAGGTGTCCCTGGCATACTGGAACAGAGCCAATTTTTTTCTTTATATTTGATCCTATTCTTCTATAAAGCTTATCTCTTTAACTATAACTAACTAACTGTACTCACACTAGGCGTGTGTGTGTGTGTGTATGTATATATATATATATATATATATACACACATACATACATATGTGTATATATATACATATGGGTGTGTATATATATACTTTTTTTGTTAACTTTTTCTTGCGAATGGCGATTGAGTCGGGCGAGTAATGTGTTTTTCCAAGTGGTGTTCCGTATGTAACTGTCCATGATGGCGGACCCGACTGCGCATGTGCGACTCACATCGGGCAGGGACTCACATCCATACACATTTACACATTGACATAAATATATATATATATATATGTGTTTTTATGTCTATACTCACATCGGGTAATGACAGCCTGACTTGAACAGTCAACTTTACCAGCGACAATATAGCGAGCAAGAACGAGTTGCCGGACACCCAGACCAATCAAATCCACTTATTTGGGTACGTAATCACACCACTCGGCGACCCTCCTCAATCAAAAATATTACAGCCCCAGAGCCCTGTCATTCAAGTCGCAAGAAATGGAGGGATAGAAGAAAAGGAAAGGTGAAGCAGAGAGGGAGAGAGACAGAGAATGCCACTGATGCAGCTAAATATTGTAAAATAAGTGACATGTTCACCAGGAGGGCAGGCCAGTAAAGAACATTATAGCTTTTGTTTATATCTTTAAATCACACTCTTTAAGAAAGTATTTTTTGGCATTTGGAGTCTTTTATGGGTTGTTGAATTACTGAGTTGAGTTGTTGACAACTCTCCACCGCTGCCTGTCAGGGCTCAGCTTTGCCCCCACTGAGAGAGAGGAGAGGAGCAGTTAACGTTAGCCTCTGCTGTAGTTTGCTGTAATTAATGGACATTGAATGAGGGGACAGAGTTCCTCTGCCAGTAAGCGGCTACAGAGGAAGTCGAGCGAGCTAGAAAAGTGAATGAAGAGAGCCAGCAGCTGTTACCGTTCAACGACACAAATAGTTACCCCACCCATCCACCCTCCACCAACACACACAGACCTCCACTCAATCCTGAATAACACAGCATTTGGTGAAAAGTGTCAATTTTGAGATGAATGAATGAGCGATTTCACTGCAGAAAGCTGAGGACAGCAAACACAGGAATGCTTGAAAAAATAAAGCTAGTCATTTAAACATTTTTCATTCTCTTTTTAAAATAGTATTCTTATTGTTTTGTGTGTCTTGCCTTGTACATTTGTGTGTCCTATGCCTGCTGTATTCCTCATGAGTTTTTGAGGGTTCACCCATTGCTATAACATTTGAATACAATGTTTTCAATGAAAACCCTCTATTCAAATGGAGAACTTATTGGTCACTCTCAAATTTCTTTGAACTGTTATTTAAACAAATAGGGTTATAATACAAAATTTGAGGTCTGATGGTCTGTATGAACAGGGTGGCCTGGAATGGAGTCAAATTCCTGGCCGGAATTATTGTCCCAGTCCGCCACTGCGACTGTCCCATTAAATTGCTGCGTTCCACAATTAATAAGGCCCTATAAGGCATGTGTGAGGGAAGTAGTGACATTGGTCTCAAAAGATTTAGTCTGTTATTAATGCTGCAATTGAAAGACAATTGCCAGTCTGTATTTTCATAGCAATTCTGCAGCATTCCACAACTGAAAGTCCTTAATAATTGGTTGCTCTCAATTTTCTCTGTATTTTGGGAGAAGGTGGATAACATTGTCATCAGATTTCCCCAGTGGCAAAAATATGTTTTGATTTTGGTTCCAAAGGTGTACTCTCAAACTCATGTCATATTTGACAGCAGTAAAATGACATTGCCTACCCTACCACAGAGCTGTGTCACACAAAAATCAATCTAATAATAATGCAGTGGAATTCCAGTCTCAGCCATCCAGCTGGTGTAAAATTAGCTCTGCCTCTCTTGCCAAGTTGCCCCCATGCTGACAGCAAGTTGGAACCTGACACCATGCCTTCTTGTTAATGGGGTTCAATAGCATTTTATCTAGAAGCCTGTACCTACAACCAGGCTTGACTAGTACACACCTTTTCATACCACCATACCTTCCCAAGGTCAATGGGAAATATGATACATACCGTATTTGAAAAGGAAAAACAAAAAAGCCATTTGCAGTATCATCTGGGAGACACAGACTCTGTCATGAAAATGCAAAGCAGGGGGGTATTCCAGAAAGCGTGTTATGTGAAAACTCAGAGTAAGTTAACCCTGAGATGAGGGAAACTCTGTGTTATCCGTTCCAGAAAGAGAGGTAACTGAAACTCTGAGTCAGTCACCATGGTAACTGACTCTGTGAACATAACCTGCTCGCTGGCAGGTTTTCTTTAAGAAACCCGGAGTTTCTACCTGTCTCCTCCCACCTGAAGCAAGCTGCCACACATGGGTTGTCCGTTTCTTCGCAATCCGATAGATATCGAGGCAGAATTAATTAGCTATGCCTTATGTCGGGAGATGTACTCAGGGCTCAATTGGATGTGCTTTCATTCCGAGATGAATATCTGTTAGAACGGTATCACTGTTCATTACACTCAATCATTTCTTAACATTGTCCGGCCATATCTGCCTTCTTGTTAATCTAATTTTTAGGAAGTATTTTATTTAATATTCATGTACACATCGTCACATGTTAGTCTTAAAATCAATGACTCCAATATGTATTATATGTAAATAATTGTAAGTAATTGAATAAAAGTGTTAAAATAGTGTACAATGTTAATCTAGTAAGCAGGATATTAGATGAGAGGACATAATATGTCCTCTCATGTGTTCAACAGCTTTCTGTTGGGGGTTTAAATTACTACATGTTGAAATAGCCACTGAATTAATATTTACTTTGTTTAATAGCCTACGTCAACTATGAATAAAATCAAAGCGAGGTACAATCACAGCCAGGAAAATGTGCCTTACTTTTCTGAATTATGTTTTTTTATTTTATTTTTAGCTGCTTCCAAATACATTACACCACTTTTTCACCTGTATGCTACAATTTTAAGTGAGGTAAGTTAAGTCAGTGGAGTGGTGCATTAAAACTGAAGCATTGACTCGGGCAGCAATTTTCTCCCATGCTGCTTCTCTCTCCTTAGCGTCTACAGCAGTGTTACTTTTTGTGAAATTTATGATCATATTCACCACAGGCCTGCAGGGGGAGCTCCAGTTACAGTGAGGTGACGTAACTCAAGCTTTTTTTCTCAGTAGTTGCCATGGTGAATCAAGGTATCGGGGCTCCATTGATGATGGCTTTGTATAGTGGTCGCGCACGCGCTAAAGTCAAGGTTAACATACTCAGAGTTGATTTACCTAATTCAGATCAGCTGTTCTGGAACCGGATACTCAGAGTTTCCCATCTCAGAGTAAGTCAACTCAGAGTTCTGGGTTAGACTCAGAGTTTGTTGAACCTCCTACCTGGAATACCCCCCAGGTGGACCCAAATCCAGACTGCAGGTTGGACAATGCACGTTATTTTGCCAACACAGGAGAACCTCAACAAATAAACACTGGGGTAAATGAACACAGGCAAATAACACAGAGACTCAGACAATGACTGAAATGAAAACCAACGTATATAGACAAGGGGGGATTACAATCAGGACACAGGTGAGTGAAACAAGACACAGGTGAAACACATGAGGAAATCAACTAAGGCTGGAAAACACCGGAAGTAAAACTAACTACACACACGGAGAAAATCGTTCAAAATAAGACATGAACTAAAACACAACAGAAACAACAGACAGGATGTGACAGATTCAGCCCGATTTTAACCTGGAATTGGTTGTCCAGACTAATTTCAGAATCATGGCTGTTAGACAATTGGTTGGATTTCTGGCAGGTAATACAATTAAAATACAGTTGTAGTTCGGTAAAATGCAGTTATGCCATGATATTATTTTTGGTCTAATATGGTAGTCTTGGCCTCAGGAGGTAGAGCGGTCGTCCACCAATTGGAAGATCAGCAGTTCAATTCACGGTGTGTGAATGTGTATGAACGGTTACTCTCCTCATGATGAGCAGGTTGGCACCCTGCGTGGACGCCTGTTATCAGTGTATGAATGTGTGTGAATGGTTGAATGTGACATGTAATGTAAAAGCACTTTGAGTGGTTATAATGACTAGAAAAGCGCTATATAAGTGACCATTTACCATATAATTGTATTAGAGGAGTAGTTAATTCTCATATTTTGCATCTGTATTTGTGTTAAAGTCATCGTGATCAGTGAGGCACAGTCATCAAACTGCCAAGTTACCATTAAATACAGCGTCACTGGATGCCATGTTAGAAAAATGGCAAGCCCCAAAAGAAAAAGATGCTCGTCTACATGTCGATGTGTCCTTGGGCAAGACACTTAACCCCTTATTGCTGCCGTTGCTGTGCCAAAGGTGTATGAATGCGAGTGAATGGTTAGCTTCCTACTGATGTGCAGGTTGGCACCCTGCGTGGTAGCTGCCTGCCATCAGTGTATGAATGTGTGTGAATGGGGTGAATGAGTTGTAGTGTAAAGTGCTTTGAGTGGTCGAAAAGACTAGAATCCATTTACCATTTCCATTTACAGGGCTGTAATCAGAGCCGGTCCTGCCTATACGCAGACTACGCCCGTGCATCCGAAAAGGCCCCGCCCACCGCCAAGTCCACAACCGAGTTACAAAAGCGTGCTCATATTTACTGATAACAGTAGGCAAGATGAAGCGTTGCAACTTATTCATCCACAGATATACATATATGCCCAATTTTTATGTCCCATTGATGTTGGAAACTGAACAATTTCTCCACATTTGCTGTAATAGTATAAAAAATAAGAGAGAATTGAATTGAAAAATGATTGGTGAAGAGAGGGAAAATGTAAATAGTTTGTATTGTATCGTAACAAAGTAGAGATTCCTGTTGTTGTTGTTGTTGTTGTTTTGTTGTTTTTTAAATAATTTCAAGAAATTCAACTTCTGTTTTATGATTTATTACATTATAACAGTTTTATACTGCACAATAACACATCTTGGGGTTTTTCCTACTTGTACTGCTCGCTAGAGGTGCAGGATGCATGTGCAGTGAAAAATGAACCCACAGTGAGTAAAAATGTGAGGAGAGCACAAAATTGCTTGGGGATACACTGTATTTATTTGATGAACGCGAACAAGCAACTGTGTTTGTTCCTGAATTGCAGCTTGGAAAGAAAGTTGCATTTGTGCCGACCACCAGCAAGCTTGCACCTTGAATAGAAGTAAAACTCAGGCTGCATCAAGCAACACCTGTGCTCTGGAGAATAGGCTTATTTGATATGAAGTGCAGAAAAATAAGTTGCACATAATTTTAAACAAGACAATGATCTATTCTCAGTCGAGGTTAACTTAAGTTAGTTACAACTTTGGACTAAAGGAGAATATTGCGAGCAATAGATTGCAGCAATGAGTATTGGTTAAATATTGATTTTAAAATGTTAATTAGTTAATAGTTAGGCAATATGGATGCTCATCTCTCACAGTAAACATGATTGTGTGGCAAATGAAATAAATGGTTTACATGGCAGCTGGCTCATGGGTCAGGGCCCCTTAGCAGAATTTTGCTTATGGAGGCCAGGAACGGCACTGGCTGTTATTCACCCAAAATATTTGAATCTTTATTTAATCTCTTTAATTTAATCTTTATTTTACCACGACCACATTCAAAGCTAGCCATTTGTGCAAAAAATGACACAGAAGAACTCTCAACTCTTTTATCCTCAGATGTCAGTGAAAATCTGCTGGCTCTCCAAATAAACCAAACTGGAAATGCTAATAAGACCCCTTTGTTTCTTGACATGTCAGGGTTGGTGACTGTCCACGAAAAGAGTGACAAATCTGTTAGTGTTAAGTCTACTGGAAGTGAGCTGTGTCATTGTCATGTTACCATGCCTAGCAGTGGCGTGCACAGACATTTTGGGGGGCAGGTGCTCAGTGAAAAATAAGAGCACTTTGTGCAGCATGTGGAACTGCCGGCTGCCTTATTATAGCAGTGTGAGATTTATCTCCCTCATCTTCCATGCTAGTAGATGGCCTATTGCAGGACAGCACACAGCTGCTTCCCTGCTGTAGCTGCCTAGAATAAAATAATAATAGTTTTAATTATAGCCTATTAAGGTAAATACAAGATTACTGCAAGTCTTGTAACATAGAAATAACTAATGGTTGGTTATGGGTTAGGGTTAGGGGATATAGCTTCATGCCTGATTTTGTACCGCCAAACCACTTTGTTTAGTTAAAATAAAATGTGGACAGCTTTTTAAGATATTTCAATAGAATTAGAGGAACAGTTCAACTTTCAAATCTGAGCTTTATAAGGTCCTAAACAGTTAACATGACTCTGGTCTTGACTCTGACCTTTCATCTTCATCTTCCTCTTCCTCCTTGCTGCTGGTGGATGCTTTTATCCAGGAGAGCAGAGAGCTGCTTCCCTGGGCTGCCTGCTGTAGCTCTCTTTCTTTTTCCTTTATTACCCTCTCCTTTCTAGGCATTATGCTGCAATTAGTAAATAAAAAGAGACCAAAAGTATGAGTAAGACTGCTTGTTGACATTACAACAAGGCAGAAGGTTACTTTTTCTGCAGGAAATTGGGAATTGCCTGTTTGTCATTTAGCAAATAAATTAGGCTACTGCAAGTGTTAATGATGTAGCCTAATGTAAACCTACACAATACTAAATATTCAGCTTAAGTATACTGATAGATTCACATGCTGTACCAATGGCAAACTCTACTGACATTAGTTGTGTGGTGGTCATCACGTCATATCTATTATTGATTTGGGCTAGCGTTGCTATAGCTTGGCAACTGAGGCTTAGGGGGCAAACAATACACTCGACCCGATTCATTTATGTGTTACCTGGCTGGTGGGGCAGGGGAGGAGGTGTGTGTGGGCTGCAGCTGTACACTGCTGCTGCAACGTGCCTCTGTTTGTGTCCGCTCTGCGCGTTCACGTTGACAAAGGAAGAGAGGTGTGTGCGTAGGATGAAGGGGTGGGGGGAGGGGGCGCATATTGCAGCATTATTATTCATCACACGCTTTTAATCGTCGAGCATTTATAGATGATCATGTCAACATAGGCCACATACAGTGCACTGTTAAAAAAAAAAAAAAAAAAACGAACTTTCAAAAGGGCACTTGCTTGGTCCAGAGGGCAAAGGGCATGTGCTATAGCACCACCTAGTGTCTATCTGTGCACGCCATTGATGCCTAGCATGCAGAACCAAGCTTCCGGCATATGTGGCCAGCTTCATATTTGGTTCAGTTAAACTTTTAAATACATCTTTTCACAGAGGGTGGACTGTGGATTTTGACCTAAATCACTTACCAAGCCTTATTTGTTTTGTGTTACCCTTTTTGTTTTTGTTTTACACAGACAATGCAATGCATTTCACATTAGGCAATATAGGCCCTGTTTCCACTGCAGGAACTTCGGGATAATTTTACGGGGCCGGGGTCATTGGTGCGTGTCTTTGTACTGTAGCAATTATGGATATTAAAAATTATAAGCTCTCGTTATCAGGGTTACCACCTCACTTTTATGAGGAAATAAAGATTGTATGTATTTAATTGGTTGTTTGATTAACCAATTAATAAATCAATACATTTCTAAATCAGTCAAATTTCTGAAGTTCATGGCTCTACGGTTCAATAGATCCCCTGTATCACTTCAAAAAATAGACATACACAATTGATTGAGTTGTATGGATTTTATTAACTACACACTACTAATATATGACTTATAAATAAATGTAATGATGAGTTTGCAATACAATATGAATTCAACAGATTGTTACTCGATATAGCGACATGAATGAAAGATGATGGTGAATGATGAATTTAAATGAAGATGTAATTATGTGGAAACTAAGAAAACTTGTTTTACTGAGTTTTACCTTCAAAGAACATTTGAATTACTCGATCTGACATCAACCCTTGATTAAAGCAATATTTGGATCCTACTTTTATCTGGTCAGAGGGCCTCAGCTGTCCGTCCTTCAGAACCACGCGAACGCACACCAAGTGGAAGATCTCAGAGAGCGTTCCTGGTCCAGTGCTGTGAGGATGATCCGGGTTCGGCTGGCCTTCTGTCAGACTGCCTGGTCCGGTGGTTGTCTGGGTTAGGGTTGCAGACTTTGTTCCACTCGATTATGATGAGTTGTAGGGTTGACAGACATTTATCTGCCCAAAAGCTCTTGCAGGTTGATGACAGATGGAGGAAAAGTCCAATTTAACGAATTCACTGTTTAATAACTTTCTGGAGAGATCTCAGTGTTGGCCACATGTCAAAATCCTGAGGCTGAATGCAAAACTTAATGACGTGTTTACTTAAAAGGCCTTTTTCTCTTTTTACAATTACAAGATTACAAAAACTTAAGAAAACTTAGATAAAGAATAACTAAAGATTAAAAGAATAAGATAAGGTGACAAAAGTAAGAATGTGTGAGGTGAAGGAAAGAAAAGATGAGCAGAGCAAAACCTGAAGCAAAGCAAAGCCGGTTTCGGAGGGGGTGCAGCTGTTTTTTCTCCTGGGGAGGGCTTGTGTGTCAGCCAATCAGATTAATCCAGCTTTTACCGGGAAACATCATCATCATTCATTCAGTATTTATTTCTGATTATAAAATGCATACTATAACATAGTAACACAGAACACAGGATGTGTCATTCTGGCATTAATATAACATCAGCTTGAGTCATCAAGCTGCTATTCATTAAAACCTGAAAAGGATGAATATGATCAAGCATGATCACATTGTTATTCTACTTATTCCATGATAGATAATTGATTATCACCATAATGTAAACATAACATCAATGTAACACTTTCTGACATTAAGTAACATTCTCATACTAACATTTGTGTTTACTAAAAGAGAAAGTTCTTCAAATACCCATTTATCTGTGATGGCTGTAATAACTGTGATAATGGAGGTTTCTTTAGGTAATTGATACTGATATAAATAATTGGTATTGTTTAAACCATACTGTTGACCAAGACCATCTTGTTTAAGTTTTTAACACTAATTTTCTCACTTTTATGCTCTGTGTGGTTTCAGGACACACAGAGGGGGAAGTCAGGAATGTTCCTTTTAATTTGTGTGTCCATTCATAATCTGTGTGATTCCAATCTGATGGTAGAAGAAGTCTCTGCGTCTCTCTGATAAGTTATGACGTCTGAAGGAGAAACCAAAATCTGTCTTACGCTACTTTTGTAGTTTTGTCACTTTTGGTTGCTCCATGGAATGTTAATGGATCTTTGTTTGTCCAAGAGAGAGACCATGTCAGTCTATATCAAACCTGGTCCAATTTACTCATCTCAGGGTCAAAGGTGACTCTGACCAGATGATGTTCTGAGCCGTACTGATGCTGTGTTGGCTACGATACTATCATTACAAACAGATTTATTGAACATAACTAACTGACCTATTATGTCATTAATAAACCTTAAGTAAGCTTTGTTGTTGTTGCCTTAGTAAGTTTGAAAAAATACTTGTTATTCATTAATAACAGTTTTGCAGCTAGTAGATCTAAGCAGATCTTATATACTTACTAGCAGTTAACTATGGAATTCGAAGGGCCCCCATTTGGAATGAGCTCTATCAAGGTTGATAAAATGTGAACAGAAAATTATCTAAACACAACAAGTTTAAAAAACAAACAAACAAAAATTATATTTCTAATATATAAATGCATAACAACCGCTGTTGTGAATATGTGATTAGTCTCTTTCACAATGGAACAAACATTTGAAATCCAAACATTCAGCAGTCTGTTATATAGCATGGTTGGGCATGATGTAGCTAAAGTTGACTAGAATGGAGTACTTGTGCACTGTTATTTTTATTTTTTATTTACACTGGAACCAATGTGGGGCAGCATATAGGTTAAGTAGCTTGGCATATCTGTACTGACTGATCGAGTCCAAAATAGTCCTTTCCATCCTTTACTGGATCAAAACTATTTGTATATTCAATTGCTATTAAACACTCTGTTGTTTCTGATCATTAAGATGTAATATCAATACATTGTTGATTGGAATAATTGTGATGACATTTTCAGAATATGTTTTACAGTATACAATTGTTCTGTTTAGTTCATAAGATTCAGAATATCAGTTAAAAAAGATTTGATCTGTGTAATTTCATTTATTTCATTGTGTTTTATTTAAATGAAGATATTAAAAACTGTGCTACCGCCATCTACTGGCTGATTTTGGTTTAGCGGCTGGTGTTTTGTCAACGTTCAATAAAAAACTTTATCCAGGAAGTGGGAGGAAAAGCGACAGAACACACTGCCAGCTTCTAGCTTCTAGTGTTACCAGCCACTTCAGCAAACATCTTGTTCGAGTTGCATTGTCAGTATTTGTTTGCATGTTTATTAGTGACGTGTTTCATGTGTATTTCCCTTTAGGGTACTATTTCTATTAGCCATGCTAGGGAATGCTTTATATGGCGTGCCACGCACAGATGTTGAATTGTTTATTTTATCATTTATGCATCTGAAGAAATGTAATTCTCATGATTCTATTATTTGTTTATTTTCCTTTTAGTTTTACACATTACTTCATCAATAAACCTGGCAAAAAGCAATACCCAGAGTCTTGTTTGGAATGGAGCGTTTAGCTGCCTGTCAATATATGCATGGAACGCATTGAGGACAGAACAACAATTTACTTCAATGTTGAAAGATACTGTAATCGTACTAATAATTATACTGTTTTTTAAAATACTTATTTAAGGCTATAGAACATTCTCTTTGTGATTGCATGTAACAGCCATTTACGTGAAAGTGATGAAAAGTTAAAAAACAACCATAAGAGCTATCTGGAAGTGTGTTTTTTTTGCTTCACGTCTAAATTGTTGTATTTATATGTAAATTTGTATTCACATTCTATCACCTTGACAACATTTAGTACTCATTCAAGATGGGGGAGCTGTGAACAGCATAGTTAACTGCTAATAAGTGCATAATAATCGACTTAACCATAATAAAATAGAAATATGGCCGAAATCATTGACCCAAACCCATGACAACCCAGAGTCCAGACCAGGAGACAGAGCTGCAGTCTTACACGCTTCTCTGTGCTTCCACTAGAGCAGTTACCCACCCAATTACACATAGAGACTGTGTCTGTCCCCCGACCTCCTAAACCAATTAAAACAGCTTTTAATAAAAGAGCGATACATAAAAACCTGACCAAAATTAATACCACTCCAGTAATGGACCATCAAAATAAGAGAGTTAAATGTGGACTCTTAAACACTAGATCTCTCTCCTCTTAAGGTGTATTAATCAATGATATAATATCAGATCATCATATTGACTTATTCTGTCTTACTGAAACTTGGCTGCGTCAGGATGAATATGTCAGTCTAAATGAATCCACTCCCCCCAGTCATATCAATACTCACATCCCTCGAGACACCGGTCAAGGGATGCCATTTTTAACTCAGACTTAACAATCAACCCTAGACCTAAACTTAATTATAAATCATTTGAAAGTCTTGTTCTCAGCCTTTCTCACCCAGCCTGGAAAACTTTTCAGCCTGTCTTATTTGTTGTAATCTACCGTCCTCCTGGCCCGTACGCCGAATTTTTATCTGACTTCTCAGAGCTTTTATCAAATTTAGTCCTTAGTACTGATTACATAATTATAGTAGGTGACTTTAACATTCATGTGGATGTTGAGAATGATAGCCTTAACACTGCATTTATTGCATTATTAGATTCAATTGGCTTCTCTCAAAATGTGAATGAGCCAACTCACTGTTACAACCACACCCTCGACCTTGTTCTGACATATGGTATTGAAGTTGAACATTTAATAGTTTTCCCTCATAATCCTTCTTTATCAGACCACTACTTAATAACATTTGAATTTTTATTACTGGACTATACACCACTGGACAGACATGTTCTTTACTAGATGTCTGTCTGATGGTGCTGTCACTAAATTTAAAGAAATAATTCCATAAATGTTGAGCTCAATGCCATGTATCAATACAACAGAGATGACTTATTCTGATTTCAGTTCCCCCCAGATTGACTGTATTGTTGATAGCGCTGCAGACTTACTGAGAACAACTCTGGACTCCATCGCTCCTTTAAAAAAGAAGTTATTAAACAACAGAAAACAGCTCCTTGGTATAATTCCCAAACTCGACAATTAAAACAAATTTTACGAAAACTAAAAAGAATGTGGCGTTCCACTAAATCAGAAGAATCTCACCTAACCTGGCAAGATAGTCTTAAAACATATAAGAAGGCCCTCCGTAACACCAGAGCTGCCTACTATTCATCTCTAATAGAGGAGAATAAAAATAGTCCAAGGTTTCTTTTCAGTACTTTGGCTAAACTGACAAAGAGTCATAACACTACTGATCCATGTATTCCTTTAACTCTCAGTAGTGATGACTTCATGAGTTTCTTTAATGATAAAATCTTAACTATTAGGGACACAATTAATCACCTCCTGCCCTCAATAAGCACTGATTCATCCTCTAACTCCAACTAGGCTGCTTAAGGAAGTCCTTCCCTCTGTTAGCACTTCCTTATTAAATATGATCAATCTGTCTTTAGTGACAGGATATGTACCACAGTCCTTTAAAGTAGCTGTCATTAAACCACTTCTTAAGAAGCCTACTCTTGACTCAGAGGTTTTAGCCAACTATAGGCCCATATCTAACTTCCCCTTTCTCTCTAAGATCCTCGAGAAAGCAGTTGCTAATCAGCTGTGTAACTTTCTAAATAATAACAGCTTATTTGAGGATTTTCAGTCTGGATTTAGAGCTCATCATAGCACAGAAACTGCACTGGTAAAAGTTACAAATGACCTCCTAACTTCATCAGACAATGGACTTCTCTCTGTCCTCGTCCTGTTAGATCTTAGTGCTGCCTTCAATACCATTGATCATCAAATCCTGTTAAAGAGACTTGAACATTTAATTGGTATTAAAGGAACAGCATTAAACTGGTTTAAATCCTATCTGTCAGATAGATTCCAGTTTGTAAATGTTAATGATAAATCCTCCATGCAAACAAAAGTTAAACACGGTGTTCCTCAGGGTTCAGTGCTTGGACCAATACTATTCTCCTTATATATGCTTCCTTTAGGAAACATTATTCGGAAACACTCAATAAATTTTCATTGTTATGCAGACGACACTCAATTATATCTATCAATAAAGCCTAATGAAATCAACCAGTTAACTAAACTACAAACATGTATTAAGGACATAAAGGCCTGGATGACCTGTAACTTCCAAGTTATTGTGCTTGGCCCTAAACACCTCAGAAACACATTATCCAATGATATAACTACTCTGGATGGCATTACTTTGGCCTCCAGTACTACTGTAAGGAACCTAGGAGTTATATTTGACCAGGATCTGTCCTTTAATTCCCATATAAAACAAATTTCAAGGTCTGCCTATTTTCATCTGCGTAACATTTCAAAAATTAGACACATCCTGTCTCAAAATGATGCTGAAAAACTAATCCATGCATTTGTTACTTCAAGGCTGGATTATTGTAATTCATTATTATCAGGCTGTCCTAACAAGTCTCTAAAGACTCTCCAACTGGTCCAGAATGCAGCTGCACGCGTTCTGACAAAAACTAGAAAGAGAGATCACATTACTCCTATTTTAGCTTCACTGCATTGTCTTCCCGTAAAATCAAGAATAGAATTTAAAATCCTTCTCCTCACTTTTAAAGCTCTTACTGGTCAGGCTCCATCATACCTTAAAGAGCTTATAGTACCTTATGTACCTACCAGAACACTGCGCTCCCAGAACGCAGGCCTACTTGTGGTACCTAGTATCTCTAAAAGTAGAATGGGAGGCAGAGCCTTCAGTTATCAGGCTCCTCTCCTGTGGAACCATCTTCCAGATTCGGTCTGGAGGGCAGACACCCTCTCTACTTTTAAGAGCAAGCTTAAAACTTTCCTTTTTGATAAAGCTTATAGTTAGCCAGCTCCTAGTTTATGCTGCTATAGGCTTAGACTGCCGGGGGACTCCTACCTCCATGATGCACTGAGCTCCTCTCTCCTCCTCTCTCTCTCTCTCTATCCATCCATCTATATCCAATAACATTCATGAACTATTAATGCATTCAGTAACCTAAACTTCTTCCACAGAGTTGTCTGTGCTTTCTCGTCTCACAGGTAATCTGGGCCTGTAGACGTCCGGATGACAGATTCCAGTCCCGGACCTTCTAGCTTCAATGTTTATTTTCTATGTGCTTCTCTCTCTCTCCTATTCTTACTCTCTCTCCTCTCTACCCCAACCGGTCGAGGCAGATGGCCGCCCACTTTGAGCCTGGTTCTGCCTGAGGTTTCTTCCTGTTAAAAGGGAGTTTTTTCTCGCCATTGTCACCAAGTGCTGCTCATGTAGGAATGTTGGGTCTCTTTAAAATTAAAACCTGAAGAGTTCGGTTTAGAACCTGCTCTATGTGTAAAGTGCCTTGAGATAACTTTGTTGTGATTTGGCGCTATACAAATAAAGATAAAGATTGATTGATAAAACATTGCTCTTTATTTGGATAATAAACTATGTAATAATCTTACAAAAGCAACATAAAAGCTAAGAAAAGGTAACAATGATACATTACATGTTATTTAATAACTGTGTTTTTAATGCTATTATAAGCAATTATAAAGTCATAAGGCTTTTATTGATGTTCTTAAGCAGCCTATAAGCTTTTACCAGGTTTCTTATGAGTGTTTAACGTCCGGTAATCTAATAATAAATGCTTTAATGATGCTATTAACAACACATATTGTCCTATTAACATCCATCCATTTTCTGCCACTTATCCAAGGCCGGGTCGCGGTGGCATCAGGATAAGCAACGTGACCCAGACATCCTATTAACATAATAATATCATAATAATATTAATATGAATATTTTAATATTTTACCCATTAATGTTTGCCTATTACAAGGATCTCGCATTACCATTCTCTTAAACCTTTCACATTTGCCACTTTCTAGTGAAAACTATAAGATGCCAATTTTCTTTCATTTATTCTGTTTTACACAGGGACCGGATTGACCCTTTTGCCTTTAAGTTTCAATTCAAGAATGTGGAATACTCCTCGGGGCGCAACAAGACCTTCCTGTGTTACCTGGTGGATAAAGGGAACACAGCTGATGGGCTGCTAAGGGGTTGTCTGGAGGATGAGCATACTGGGTCTCATGCTGAGGAAGCCTTCTTCACACAGTGCCTGTCAGACTATGACTCAGCACTTAAATACACAATCACCTGGTACATAACTCTCTTAAACTGTCAGAAGGTATATGGCATATAGAATGTGATAAGTTAATTTAATTTCAGTTTGGACAACATTTTCCTTGTTTTGAATACTTTCCTCCAGTTTGCAGGCTACTATGCTTTTAAATGCACATGAGGCTGATATGCACTTCGGAGCTCTGGTCAAACATTCAAAACCACCCTCTTGTGATTAATTATCATCTAAACTGTAAAATGACGAAAAAATTTAAATTTGAACGTATAACAGAATATCTATCCACCTTATGAATAGCCTTAGATGCATATCAAACATAGTATGGCTCTGATGTACGTACAACTGCAATTCTGAGGTTCAAAAAAAGCCCCAAAGCAATCAAACCACATGTAAAAATATATTGGTATTTAAAATAGTATGTTATATATATTTATTTTGACAGGAATTTAACTTTTTAATTTTATCTGATGAGTAGAAAACAAAATAATTTTTGCTTAAACAGGGGTTGGTTTTTTGATTTAAACTGTTGGATATTGCAGCAGCTCTTTGCTGTTTTTTGGTGGGTTGTGCATTTAGTGACCTGGAGCTCTTTAAATCAGTAATTTCTGTCTGACTGATTGTAACAAGCAATTATTCTTCAATTAATTGGCAGTAGCACTTTCAGTGCAACAGCTTGTGCAGTAGACAGCTCATGCTCCACCACTGCTCGTGCACGCTTGTAAATGGCAGGGACCACAGACTGGCTGAGGAGCGCACGGGATTGGACACTGTAGCGTGGCTCAAGCACCTTTAATAAATACTTGAAGCCGGGCTCCTCTACTACGGCATATGGGCGCATAGATGTTGATATGTATATGCCAATTGCTTTTGTGATGTTTTTGGCCCTGTCAGTGTTAATGTCAAAAGGTGGCTTAAAAGCAGCAGGGATAAGTTGTTGAACCAAAGACGTTTTTTTCCTCGCAAGGAGGACTCGACTTTTTAAAAAACTCGCTCAGACGTATTCGTCGTATGACTGCGTGCACTGAACCGTGACGCCTGTACTGTGACGGTTCGGGACGAATACAAATACCGTTACACCCTTAGTGTTAAGGGATTAAAATGCCCTGATTTTTATACATTAGTGCCGGAAGGGGGTGCTGTTGGGGCTGCAGCCCCCCTTGTCAAAGCAACAGCTCCCCCTGCACAGTTTGACACATCCAGCTCTAATGCACATTCATAGCAATATTCTGGTCAGACAAAACTCTTTACGATTAAGTTAATGCACTATGGGCCTGATTTACTAAGATCCCAAATAGTGGGTACTAAATTGCGTGCGTTTTGCGGGTGATCTACTAAGAATAACTGTAAATGAAAACAGGTGCAACAGGGTATTTAAATGAGGGTTTTGCGTGTCTGAATGGAGAGTTTGCACAAGCAGAAAGCTGCAAGCGCAAAATGAGCAGCCTGTTAATAAATGCCCTACATCGAGGCGATGGTGTACTTGCTGCTTGGTCTGTGGCTTTTTGTCACACACAAAGCAAGAGAAGAGAGCCGAATCATTGTAACGCTGTTGCCGGTATTTAAAAATGGCGAGTTTGATTCTTGTGTCGGACGTCGTGCTCATGACTCTTCCAGTGACGACACTCTCTGACCAATCGCTGCTCAGCTCACTTGGAACCTCGCTGGAGCATGTACCAAAAAAAGCACCAGGTACTAGGGTTAGGGGTCCCTAATGGAAAAGCAAAAAAACGAGTCGAGCCGAGTAGTATAATGGAAAAGCCCCATTGGTTAGTTCATAGGAAAGATCATGATTTCAGTTGCCATGGTTAGGGGTCTTCAGTATTTAAGTCATTTTTGTTTTCATTAGGCACATGTACTTTTAAGATATGTGAAATATAAAAAAAAACAAAAAAAACGTGTGTATATATATATATATATATATATATATACTGTATACACACATATACATATGTTTGTGTGTGTGTATAAGTACAAATATATATATTTGTTGTTGTTGTTATTTTCTGAAATTAAAAAACATTCTTTTCAATCTTCCACCTTCCTCTTAGGTATGTGTCTTCCAGTCCCTGCTCTGCTTGTGCAGCAAAGATAGCTGAAGTGTTAAAGGCCAGGAAAAACCTCAAGCTGAGCATCTTTGCTGCTCGTCTATTTCAGTGGGAGGAAGCAGAGATCCAGATAGGGCTGAAGGCCCTGCATGCTGCTGGTTGTAAGCTGAGGGTGATGAAGCCCCTGGACTTCTCCTACACCTGGGACACATTTGTGGAGAACGAGGAACAACCTCTGAACCTTTGGGAAGACTGCAAAGAAAACTATGAGTATTACCATGAGAAGTTGGCTGACATTCTCGAGTGACCACAGTAAGCGTTACAGCCAACATCTGCTCTTTTTTTGGATTTTGCTTTTGTTAGAGTAAGTAGAGATGAGGACAGAAAATGTAGAGAGACAAATGCCCTATATCTGATAGATTTATAATGTAGGTATAATGTTATATTTACATATAAACTATGCAATTTCAATTTGCAATTTTTGAAATGTATTATTACAATACTAAAAAACAACACAGGTTCACAGTACATTGCACCATAAAAAATAATAATTACATATGGTGAAAGAAATGAATTAGAACTCTGATTTTCTCATCCTGTCATACCATTAGCCATTAGCCAGCTGTAGGGATCAGTATTGTTAGAATTGTATCTTTATCTTATTGATGATTCTTTAAATGTTTTGTCTTTTAGTTATTATTTTTTAAAATAATAAATTCATAACAGGATTTGAATAGATCTATATTTTAAATATGGCTTTTCCTAGAGCAACAAAAGTAATGTTTCCAACTGCAAAGTCACTATATAAACCCAACATTGCACTATAAAAATATCTAAAATGCAATAAAATATTCATGACATCAACATAGAAAATCAGTCACTCATCCTGTTCTCTGTCTTCCTCCCTTTGCAGCTGATGTGGATTCACTTTCTACAGGTGCCGCTGATAGTAATGCTTATTAATAATAATTGAGGTCTGAATTATCTCAGTAGACTTGAGTCTGGACATGTATGGAGTATTTTGAGTTTGTGTACCTCAGGCCACTATAATACAGGACACGCTACACATAAATACATTTATGCTTCATTATCCTCTCAAAATATTAAGCTGTATGCTAAATAAACCTGGTAACTTATTAAATAAATTGTTTTTCTTTATTTACTTACTGCAGGGGTATTGTATCAAAATTCACTGAGGTCCTATTTGTGAAAATGTTCTCAAGTGAAGGTCCAGAACATCATATGTCTGTGTTATTTTTCAGTTCCTTTAATTAACATTGTAGTTACATCAACATCTGTGTCTAACGGGGAGATAGACTGTCAAATAAATATAGTAAAATTCTATAATATGGCAACAAAATGTATTATTATTTACACTCAACTTGTGGGATTCAAATAAATAATCAAATAAATAGAAAAAGACTAAGATAAATACATTTTTCTTTCTTATATCAAATAAAGATGGCATTTTAAAATGAAGTGCATTACAGAAAGCTTTTGATTGTGCTTCTTAAACAGTGCTTATTTTTACAAAAATAAAAATGAATCCCTTTTTACTTTTAAACTTAACTTAAACTTAAATCAGCTATTTGCTGTGCCCTCACTGCTGATTTTAGTTGGTATGCTTGTTCAAAAGTGTGCTTTGTCTCATAGTGGCACTTAACCTTGCTGCTTTTAATAATGGCTGCTGTCTCAGAACATATTAGACATACAGGTCTTGAACTGGCCTCTGGAAGGATGAACATGTAGCTTTCTGTCCATTCTGGATTAACGCATGCCATGTGAAATAGTTTATCTGCCTCCTCTCTGTCTCTCCTCTTTTCTCTGTGTGTATCTCACTGACAGTCGAGTCCTCTGCATGTCCGAATGCACAGATTCGATTGGCCACTCAAGTTTTACCATAATAGCTGTAGAAGCTGCGCCTGTTAAAATAGAAACGCTCAGACAGACTTTAACAATCCTCAATATTTCATCAGATACAGGTGCGGGTCCGGATAGGACAGCGCCTGGGTCCTGATCCGGACCGCTGTCCACCTATTAGTGATCTCTATCTTACTGTGATAAATGTGTTGATACTTGATGCATATCATTTTTTTAAATAGTAAAAAAGGAATATTAGACTGTATGTTGTATCACAAAGCAGAGTGGTTACCTCACAGCAAGAGGGTTCTATGTTTGGACTCATCGACTGGCTGGGGCCCGTTTGGAGTTTGCAAGTTGTCCCTATGTCTTCATGAGTTCTATTCAGGTATTCAGGCTTCCTCCCAAAGACCAAAAACATGCAAGTTAGGGATGGAATGTTGTATCATGACAGTTAATTATTAATTATTATTAAGTTAAGGCATTTCAATCAAAATTCAGACCAATTAATAACAGGCACCGAAGTAGTCTAACTATTGTATCAACTGCAGCAGTGTTTTTCTAAACTATGCAACTAGAAAGGGTCCACAGGTTGAGAAGTTATTAGAACAGAATAGAATAGGATAGAATAGAATAGAACAGTGGTTCCTAACCTTTTTTCCTTGAAGCCCCCCTTGCCTGTGTCCAAGACAAGCCAGGCCCCCCTCAACCCCTACCCGCATACACGCACTAAAATAATAAAGTGATTAATTATAAACACTTATTTTTCAAAAATAAAAAGCAGTTGTAGGTTTTTGTTGTTATTTTCCTTGTTTTACAATGTATATAGATACATTTCTTCCTTTTTATGTCCTCAGGTGTATCACACACACACACACACACACAGTTTAATTTTTGACAATCAAACAGAATAGGCCTACCTCATTACAACAGAAAGATAATGTTTCATTGTTAAGATATATCAGTTATCAGGTATATACAGTTTTCTTTCCTTCTGTTTTTCACCAGGTGTATAAAATACAAACATAATAACTGCAAGGACATTTAACTATGTCACTTTTCAAAAGAGCTAAACATTAAACTTTAACAGTTTTCCTTTAACAACTGAACAAAGTGGACACACACACACACACACACACACACACACACACACACACACACACACACACACACACACACACACACACACACACACACACACCTTCTTACATCAGGAATAAAGATAGACTTTCAGAGATGTATCAGCACCTAGGTCTATACATACAGCTCTGTCACAGATCTCCTTCAGACAATTAACTTGAACAGGGGAAGTCTGTTGACCTGCACATCATGTCAACACAGGTTCGGACACAGCTATACACATTTATGTGTAATAATTACTATAACTACAAACATCAATAACAACAAACATCAATAACAATAAACAATTTATTCCTTACGTTTTTTACTCTCTGCCAGTTTATTCATTCATAAACTAATGGCCACCTTGGGCTTGCATACCTTTGACCAGGGATGCGATGTCAGGTGTGATTGTTGTGACAGCCAGTCTAAAGTCCTTCTAAAGTCCCACGCTTCCTTTGCTAAGTACTCACCGATGTCGGCAAAGCGGCTCTTAATCTCCTCACGGAGCAGGTTCAGGTGCCGGTTAAACTTGGTGCGTAAAGACGCACGCACAGTGCCAGCAGACTGCTTCAGAAAATGCTGTAATTCCTGTGTTGATATTAGTGTGTCATCACCAGTGGTAACCAGTAGAGGGGGCCGGCGGTGGATGATAGGGAACAGGCACTTCCTGTATGGATTGCTAGTACATGTGTGAGAAGTAAATAAAGTACGAGTGTTAGCTCATGAGTACAAGACAAAGTCTCATCATTTTCTTTTTTTTACTTATTTTTTTATTGAAATTTTCTTTCAACAATTACAGTGTCAGGTTTTACACATTCCAAAAAGCAATTATTCACATATCAGTGTCCTTACTGTCCAGTGGTGATGGTGGGGTCCTCTTGCTGTGTTCTATAATCAGTCCATTTTTCCTGAAATTGTGTTTCTTGTAATCGTAGTTTATGTGTAATTTTTTCCATTACAAATGTTTCTTCCAAAGTGCTCACCCACTGCTCCATGGTCGGTGGATCTGCTTTATACCATAACCTTGTTATTGCTTTTTTACTTGCTGATAGCAGAACTTTAACAATATACTCAATACTTTTTGTATTATATCTTGTGTCAAATTTCCCAAATAAAGTACGAATAAAGATTTGGGTATCTCCTATGCTAATATTTTTCTTAAACCCTGCCATATTTTATCCCAGCATCCTATTATCTTTTGGCAAGACCAGAAAATATGCATATGAGCTACATCCATGTGTCCACATAGTATCGATATTGTTCATGTTCATCTCATCCAAATGTATCCCTTAACTTTTCAAAACTCTACAGCTTCCCCCGTTCGATCATGGTACATATCGCTGTAATGCCTTTTTTCATCCATTGCTTAAACCCTTTATCATTCGTTCCAGGTACAAACCTTGAATCAGATGCGAACAAACTCAAAATCTTCGTCTCTTTCTTGGTCTTGGTGAGTTTTGGGGCACGTTTAGGCTGTCAAAAAGGCGTTTGTTAAGGCAGACCTATAATAACGAATAATAATAATCTCTACAGATACAATAGGGCCTTCGCACTGTTTAGTGCTTGGGCCCTAATTAAAGCTGCAAGCAGCGATGAACGGGCCCTCGCCCCCCCATGCATGTCGGGGCTGTGGCGCAATCGGAAATAGCTGTGGTGAAATATCACTGCCTGTGTCCACTATGTGGCGCTAGAGAGCACCCGCCAATTATATGTCATGTTGTGGTATGTGATGTGGAGAAGACATCCTGTAAATTTCATATAAATTGGATAATGTTTGTCATATGAGGCTGACTTCCTGTGTCCAGTAGGTGGCGCTGTGTATATGACACAGTATTGATGCATAGACGTGTTCAGGGCAGGACCCTCTACATGCGTGATTAATTTGGTGTAGATCGGACGATGTCTGTAGGAGTTATAAGGATTTCCTGCCTGTGTCCACTATGTGGCGCTAGAGATCACCCACCAATTATATGTCATGCTGTAGTGTATGATGTGGAGAACACATCCTGTGAATTTCATATAAATCGGATAATGTTTGTCATATGAGGCTGACTTCCTGTGTCCAGTAGGTGGCGCTGTGTATATGACACAGTATTGATGCATAGACGTGTTCAGGGCAGGACCCTCTACATGCCTGATCAATTTGGTGTAGATCAGACGATGTCTGTAGGAGTTATAAGGATTTCCTGCTTTTTGGCGAAGGATCGAATGGCGAAGGAAATTGTCGGCACCGCCACGCCCAAACCGAATCCCTAATCAGAACGTTTTTGATGACTTTTCATCTCCAATGTCTCAAGATGTTTCTGAGTGAATTTGAAGTCGGTCGGATAAAATCCCTAGGACAAGTTCGTTAAAGTACGGGGCGTGGAAATCGCCAAAATCGCACATATTTTTCATAGTGCTTGGGCCCTAATCATTTCTACGATTACAATAGGGCCTTCGCACTGGAGTGCTTGGGCCCTAATAATAAATCAGTAAATTAACGGAAGTATTTGTACCTTTATTCTGAAGAACCAGGCTGTGACCGGAAGTGTTGACGTAGTTGCTGTGAATTTGACACTTCCGTTGAACAGAAGGTCAACAACAGCAGTTAGCAGTTAGCAGTTAGCAGTAACGTTAAGCCGTTACCGGTAACATGCAGTGCAACAAGAAGAGACCGTTAGAGAGCGAGGAGCCATGGAGACCGGTACGTGCACGCTCACGTATAGTACTGTTTGTGTGTGTGTGTGTATAAGTGTGTGTGTGCGCGTGTGTGTGTGTATAAGTGTGTGTGTGTGTAAGTGTGTGAGTGTGTGTGTCTGTGTGTGTATAAGTGTGTGTGTGTGTATATGTATGTGTGTGTATATGTGTGTGTGTGTGTATATGTGTCTATGTGTGTGTATATGTGTAACTGATATTTATCCTCCAGCAGCTGTTGGGTTCAGTCAGATATAATCACAGTATAACTGCGTGTTACTATACAGTATTACTGTGTGTATTAATACACTAATACTGTGTATTAATACACTAATACTGTGTATTAATACTAATACTACAGTTTATAGTGAAGATGATTTTTTTTGTCTTCTCAGAAGCGTGTGTGTTTGGAGGTGGGACTGCAGATCGCTGAGTGTCCAATGGAAACTTTGGACAGTTTTACACCGTCCAATCAGAAACAAGAACAGCAGGTCAGTGCAGCGTCATCACATTAAAAATTAACATGAGGAAGCATCTCATTAACATGAGGATGCACCTCATTAACATGAGGAAGCATCTCATTAACATGAAGATGCACCTCATTAACATGAGGAAACATCTCATTAACATGAGGATGCATCTCATTAACATGAGGAAGCATCTCATTAACATGAGGATGCATCTCATTAACATGATGATGCATCTCATTAACATGTGAGGATGCATCTCATTAAGATGAGGATGTGTTGGGACTCTCGTTGGACAGGAGAACCGGTAAGCTGAGTGATGAAGATGATGAAGAAGATGATGACGTGTGTCTAACGTGTTTTTCTGTCTCAGGGTCACATTAATCACATCATGGGCGTCTGATCAGCTGATCACATCATGGGCGAAGACCAAGCCTCACATACCGTCCAGTTTCTTCTTCAGGTGTTTTTTAAAGTGTTCACTCCTATCTGATGATGTCACGGTCAAAGGTCAAGATAACGTCCCACGTCCTCGCATCCGCTCCGTCGTCATGGAGACCATGATGGGATTAACACGTGAAATGTGATTGGTTTAAAAATCTGTGTCCGGATTCACGTAGAACAGCTTGAAACACAGACCTGCAGGACAGTGAGACGGGGTCAGGGTCAATAACAGATCAATAACAGATCAATAACGGATCAATAACGGATCAATAACAGATCAATAACGGATCAATAACAGATCAATAACAGATCAATAACAGGAAGGACCAACCGGCTCCTCTCAGGTTGATGCCGCTGTTGATGGCGGCCTTCTTAGCGTTGCTGTAGACCGTTAGCTTCCCATTCAGAGTCACGTCGAACGGAGCTAGAACATCAGAACCATTACTGCACACATGATGTCCAAACCCTGGTGGCTCCGACTGCCCCTGCAACATCATCATCATCACCTTCATCATCATCACCACCTTCCTCATCACCACCATGTAATAATAATAAATCACATGTATATAGCGATTTATGTGGTACTCAAAGTCGCTTTACATATTTCCTTATTAAAACTATGAAAACAAATCTTTATTAATACAAGGGTTAAAAACAAAACAGAGGTTAAAACATGAAGAGTACGGTGGGAGCTAGGTGGGGAAGGCTAGTGGGAGCTATGTAGGGAAGGCTAGTGGGAGCTAGTTGGGGAAGGCTAGTGGGAGCTAGGTGGGGAAGGCTAGTGGGAGGGTTGGGGAGACTTTGATGTGAGGGGGGAGTGATTTCCATCGGGTGGGGGCAGCAGCTGAGGAGGCCCGATCACCCCAAGTCCGGCGCTTTGTCCGGGGGACTTGCAGCAAGTTGGCAGAGACGGACCTGAGGGATCGGGAGGGGGCGTGGTGATGTAGTAGTGTAGTTGTGTAGTAGTGTAGTTGAGTAGTAGTGTAGTTGTGTAGTTGTGTTACCGGCGGGCTCCGTAGTGTCCCTGTCCCCAGGTGTCTGACGTCCTGCGGCGGTTTTCGGGGTTTCCACTGCACAGCTGACCAAACTTCACTGCATCACACACACACACCACAGCTACACACACACACACACACACACACACACAGACACACACAGTTAAACACGTTAAATATAATAAACAGTTAATATCTAACAGATATAAATGATATAAAACATATTGAAGGTTTCTCACACAGCAGAGCGGCGAGCACAACGATCACACGTCTCATCTTCACTGCTGAATCCTGCCGCTGCTCTTCATCCTGCCGCTGCTCTTCATCCGGCTTTTATGGAGTATCGAGGGGAAAACACTTTTCCACCACGGTGGACAGACCAAATTACACACATGCATAGATGAGACTTGTGGCTACATTTTGACGTTTGAATGGAGTCTGTAACTGAAAGTATGCAGGAATTATATATATATTTTGAAAAGCCTGAAAAAACGTCAAAGATCCCACATGTAACGGCAAACTGTGCACTTCCTGTTGGATTTAGGTCAGTGGTGTCAGCGCGTGATTTGTAGGTCTTGATAAGACACACAATTGAGTTTTGGTTTGATCTTTCTACGACATTCCTATCAGGCGTAGTGGCCGTTTTACTGTTTCTAGGTGGTGCTAGAGCCGTTTTACTGTTTCTAGGTGGCGCTAGAGAGCCCATTTTGGCACTTTTGTGGTTCATTTTTCCATTTTATCAAATTTATGGCCAGACCTGATGTGCGTGTTGAATTTGGTCTGTCCTGGAGCATGTTTAGGTGGTCAAAATTAGGGTCAAAGTGGCATTAGACTCTCCTCCCATTCATTGTATATGGGAGCTTTTTGGCGAGGGTTTTTGGGCACTTGACCTTTGAGGGCTTCTAAAATCCAAACCGGATGAGTACTGAAAAAGTTGTTCAGAACTTTTGTGCAGCAGGGTGTGATTAGTCAGTGTGAAGGAATGTTATTTACTATAGAGTGATGCCACATAAGCTTGCTTCATGCTAAACACATTTTGTTATATTTATATAATCATATGGTATTAACAAGTGTAAGAACAGGATGTGCAACGTGAGTAAAAAAAGGAAGATACATTACCAAAAGAGGTGAAAAATAGGAAACACTAGTGTGTGTGTGTGTGTGTGTGTGTGGTACGGTCATTACCTCATCGGGACTGATAAGACAGTGGTGCAACAATCAAGGCCAAACGCCTTACATGGTAAACAAGATATGTGGGTGGGGAATAGCGAAGATGTGTATAAGAAATATGAAGGAACTGTTTGGTCAGATCACTCTGGTGTAAAGGGGGAGAGCTGTTGTACTCTGTGATTGATGTGATCTCCGCACTCTGCAGACTGCGTAATAAACGGGTGATTTTCTGAACAAACTTTGGTCTTCTGAGTACTCTTTTCTGCATCAACGAACTTCGGGGAAGCAAGTCGAGGTACGCTTCAACATCAGCCATTTAAGTTTGAAGCCGCCACGATGAACGCCCTCGGACAAGATAACGTTTGTAGCAGGCCAAGAATCGTCGAAAAACCCACATGTAACAGCAAATTGTGCACCTCCCGTTGGATTTAGGTCAGGGGTGTCAGCGCGTGATTTGTAGGTCTTGAAAAAGACAAACAATTGAGTTTTGGTTTGATTTTTCTACGACATTCCTATCAGGCGTAGTGGCCGTTTTAGTGTTTCTACGTGGCGCCAGAGAGTTCCACGTTGTTTGTTTTTCCATTTTATCGAATTTTTTGCCAGACCTGATGTGTGTTCCGAATTTGGTGAGTTTTGGAGCAGGTTTAGGGGGTCAAATTAATGCGCAAAGTGTCGATAGAATAATAATAAAAAACGATACAAATTCAAAGCCTTTCGGCTCGGTCCCTAAAAAACTCCTCTCCTCTTTATCCCAGACATTTTGTCGCCTTTTTACATGATATGAACGTGTATGTGTGCAATGCGTGCAACTATGGAAAGCCAAAAGTGCCCTGAAACGGAACTATTTCAACATGATAAAATACATTGTGGGCAGCTTTTTACGCCCGTTTTTAATTAAAATGCTGGTTTTTGCGGTGGTTTTAATTTAATTTTAAAGCGCAGGTTTTTAGATAATGGGCCCTTGCCTTCCGTTTAACATAGCCAGTCAGTGAAGAGTACAGCCAGACCAAAGCAATGTATCCATGCAATGTGCCTTTTGTGTTATTTTTTCCTCAATAGATTTAATGTAATTAAATTAAACTACTACATTTTATCTTAACTCTACCTAATGGTGTGATGATTAGGTGGTGTTACACATTTCAACCACAGGGTGCCAGTAGTGGTTAAAACAACTGGTTAGCAGCAGCTGTTACAATGTGATCTTCTGCTTTCTCAATTCAGGACTATGGAGCGGGCTATCAAGCAGCTCAGTCAACTCTGGATTTTTCCATCCAGCTTGGATCTTCTTGTTTCTTAAAAGTGACATCATCAGAATCATGAATGAAGTACATATAAGATGAACAAAAATTACACCAAGTACCTGTGAAAAAACTTATATTTGACAATGTGAAATGTCTGTAATTAAATTACATATTAACCTAATGTAGAAAGACTACAAATAATAATAATAATTTCCACCAAAAAATAGACAGAGGTTCAAAAGACATATTAGTATTATTGTATAAAACTAAAGAATGGAGTGAGTATTTGTTGTATATTTTTTATATCTCAAATAAAAACCCCAAAAAGTAACATCAGACACCAAAACAAAGAGTGGAAAAGTAGTTAATGCTGATGAGGTATGTATGTCTGACCCAAACATTACATTTATAATCACTGGAGCCAGTTGACAGGTGGTACATTATGTTCCCTGGTATTGTTTTGTTGTTTAGTTTAACATAACTATTATTATTATTTTGTTATGTTGTATTTCCAGTTGTCATCACATAATTACTCAGTAGTCAGTGATTAACTGATTAATGTTCTGTGACTGGCTGCGCATCTACACAGATCAGCTATTACACATAGACTCAGGTTTATACGTGAGATTGTTTATAATAAAGCAGAAGTTATGAATGAACCCTGGGCCCCATCAGAGCTGTCAGGAATTTTTTATCTTTTAGTAGCAGAAATTTTAGCTGAAAAGTAGTCTGAGTTTAGATTTCCGTTATATCATTAAATATCAATTTGATATCAAGAGAGGGAGAAAGAGAGAGGTTAACATCAATTCTTTGAACACACTAATATCTCCACCCTAACTGCTTGTGGCAATTTGCACTAGTCTTTGTCAATCAGATGGTTTTATTTGCATAGAAAGTGGCCATATTGCTCTGAATATGCCCTGTGTCTTTATTATTGCATATTTGGTATAGCAGTAATCGTAAAGTAACGGAAAGTTATCAAGTTACATTACTTTAATATTGTGGTACCTGGATTACTTTACTGACTACATTAACAGGTAACTAGTAGGGGTGTAACGAAATAGTCAACTCACGATACGAAAAAATTTCCTGATGAAGATCTGTGTAACACATTTTTGTTGATGAAAAACAATTTGACTGCAAAAGTTGGGGACAGTGTGTGGGAGTGTTTTACTTCACAAAGAAAGAATGAAAACACATTTACCAATCTCACTGGTTCTTTTTTATTAATAACAAGTAGATCACTACCTTGCTGAGGCTGAAACTACAGCACAAAGAAACAAACAAAAAACACCTCTGTCAGGCAGGCCACAAAACCTGGTCTTTTCGTTTTTCAGTCTTTTCCTAACTATTTGCACAAAACAAACAAGCATTTTGCCATCCTCTGCCATTCTCCTGTTCAAAATGTTAACTCAAAATAACATGTTATTCTAACTTAAGACTAGTGCAAAATACAAACATAAAATTCTGTCTCTCCAGAGGTAAATGCAAAAATATATATTTTTTAGTTTCTCCTTTATGCAGACTTACAAACATACAAAAGTTATTGCTGCAAAAATAAATGCACTTTGTAATTTTTTCCTTATTCAGACTACAATGCAAAATACAAACATAAAATATCAATCTCTTCACTAAAAAAGTGCTTTGTTGTTTTAAACAATGACGACCACTCCATCCAAAGGAAATTAAATTGTCTCAAAATAAATTAAATTGTCCTCATTAAGTGTTGGGCAGTCCAGATCTTTAAATGAACTGCAATATTTTTTGCCTAGAACAAGTGCATATTCTTCTTTAAGAATATCAACATATCAGCATTTTCAGGTAGCAGTTGAGACTTCTGACAGCTCACGATATCTCCTGCTGTCGATAAAACCCGCTCGCTAGGAACTGAGGTGGCGGGAACTGTAAGATATGCTTTTGCCAATGGTGCAAGAAAGGAGTACAAGTGTGACTTCTCTTTCCACCACTTGAGTGGACAGCTGGTGAGTGGGAGAGAAGTCTCTTTCTTGTACATGATGATCTCTAGGTCCACTGATCTGTTGGCCTCTGATTGCTGGGACTGGGGGTGAGTGAAAGTGTCCCCAAAAAGGTCCTCAAGGGCTGTCCTCTTTGAGGGAGGCTGGTTCAGCTCATTTCTGCATGTGTGTGTCTCATCATCTTGTGCTCCATATGGGAGGCTGTCACTGGTGGCACTGGCTCCTGATGTGCTCTGCTCTTTTTCCACATCAGAGGACTGTCGCTTCTTTATGCAACAGAGGAAGAAAAATAGGACAAAATACAAAGCATTAAAATGTATTTAATTATTTCTGGATATCATTTCTAGCTTAGCACTACCTCATTTTGAATTGCAATCACAATAAGCTACATGTGTGTCTTTCTGCTGAGTTATAATTATTGGTGTTAATATACCTGATTCTGTTGTAGTTGTAGCTGTGCTCTCTCCTTCAGCCGTTCAAAAACAGTCTCACGCTGGTCCTCAGCAACATGTGGCAGGGCTTTGAATCTAGGGTCGAGGGCAGCACTCTCCAGAAGATACTCATAAACATCTCCATTGTACCTGTCTTCAAGCTTGTGTAGGATTGCCTTCTTCATCGCAGCCACTGTAGTTGAGTCATCCTCATCGGGTGCCATGCTCTGTCTTATCATGTGGATCAGGGGTGACACTGTCAGGTTTTTCTCATCACTCAATACTTTGGTGGCTGTTTTGAGAGGACTGAGCAGAATTTTGCGAAATCCTTCGTCCTCAACAACAGAAAACGGTCTCATATCACAGGCTATAAAAAAGCCTGTTATCTCTTTTGCTCGCCGACTTGAAGCTAAAAGTGGTACAGTGAATGACTTCTGGAGAGTTGTCTGGTCTTTTGGTAACTGTTTTTTAGGCGGTTGAGGTAACGTTAGCTTGTCTTTTTGATAGCGTTGTAAATGGTAGGTCATGTTTGTAGTACTCGCCGCAGTGTACGCCATACTGTACCGACAGAGTTTGCAGATAGTCTTAGTTCGGTCAACAAACTTATCACCATCTTCTTGCCTCTTTGCTAGAAAGCCAAAATGACTCCACACAACCGACTTATGAGTTGACGGAGCATCCACTATCTCCACATCGTCCTCCACCTTATAAAGACTGTAGCGTGTAAGCTGCTACGGAAAGTGAGAGGGTCAAATGCGCCCCTTCCTGTTCTTGAAACTTTTTAAAAACTTTTTTAATTTCGTGCATCTTTGAATTTTATTTCGCTGTTTTTTTATTTTGCGAAATTTCATGCCACGAAATGTCGTTACACCCTTAGTAACTAGTAACTGTATTGGAATACAATTTTAAAGTAACCCTCCTAACCCTGTGAGCCAAAGACAATTTTCCACCATCGTGGACAATAAAGTTTTATTCTATTCTATTCAATTTTTTCCCTAGCACTTTAATTTTAAGGCTCTTTTTATGATTTTATGTTTTTAGGCTGTAAATATGTCCTTTATCTTTATGTGAGAAATTACTGACTGGATTATGGAAAGGATAATGTAGCCACTTCTGCTATTGTTCAAACGGCAAATACAAAACAGATTTCCCAAGGGCCCTTTTTTATGTTTTTGTGTTAAACCTGATAAATATTCAGACTGTTTTTTCCAGTCGACCTTATAGAATTAACTTCAATGATTACTTCATCCAAACCATCAATCAACCTGTCTCTTAGACTCAATTCCAACTAGGCTGCTTAAGGAAGTCTTTCCCTCAGTTAGCACTTCCTTATTAGATATGATCAAGATACTCTTGATTCAGAGGTTCTAGCCAACTATAGACCTATAACTAACCTCCCCTTTATCTCCAAGATCCTTGAGAAAGCAGTCGCCAATCAGCTGTGTAACTTTCTACATAGTAACAGTTTATTTGAGGATTTTCAGTCTGGATTTAGAGCTCATCATAGCACAGAGACAGCACTATTAAAAGTCACAAATGACCTTTTAACTTCATCAGATAATGGACTTCTCTCTGTCCTCGTCCTGTTAGATCTCAGTGCTGCCTTCAACACTATTGATCATCAAATCCTGTTACAGAGACTTGAACAATTAATTGGCATCAAAGGAACAGCATTAAAAAGGTTTAAATCCTATCTATCTAATACATTTCAGTTTGTTAATGTTAATGATAAATCCTCCATGCAAACAAAAGTAAAACACGGTGTTCCTCAGGGTTCAGTGCTTGGACCAATACTATTCTCCTCATATGTGCTTCCTTTAGGAAACATTATTCAGAAACACTCAATACATTTTCATTGTTATACAGACGATACTCAATTATATCTATCAATAAAGCCTAATGAAATCAACCAGTTAAAGCTACCCTTACCTTTGTTACATTTTTACTAGGGGTGTAACGGTATTTATATTCGTCCTGAACCATCACGGTTCGGTGCACACAGTCATACCACAAATACGTCTGAGTGAGTTTTTTAAAAAGTCGAGTCCTCACTTTAATCCAGGTGGCGGTTATGAGCCTAAAAGCTGCTAGAAACAGTCATTACAGAAGAAGAAGAATTAGTTACAAAAAAGAAGAAAAGTGATGGAAAGTGTGGAGTTGGAGGAGCCGCCGGCTTCATTTAAATCAGCTGTTTGGGAGCACTTTGGCTTCCCAGTACAATATAATGGTGATGGCATGCCAGTGGTGGACAGGACAAAGACTTTCTGCCGGCAATGTTTCACGGAGGTGCGGTATGTCGCTGGCAACACCTCAAACATGCTAACCCACATAAAACGGCATCACCCCGACATATCTGTTGCGAGGAAAAAAACGTCTTTGGTGCAACAACTTATCCCTGCTGCTTTTAAGCCACCTCTTGACATTAACACTGACAGGGCCAAAAACATCACAGAAGCAATTGTCATATACATATCAACATCTATGCGCCCATATGCCGTAGTAGAGGAGCCCGGCTTCAAGTATTTATTAAAGGTGCTTGAGCCACGCTACAGTGTCCCATCCCGTGCGCTCCTCAGCCAGTCTGTGGTTCCTGCCATGTACAAGCGTGCACGAGCAGTGGTGGAGCATGAGCTGTCTACTGCACAAGCTGTTGCACTCACAACTGATGGGTGGACCTCCTGTTTTTTATTTTGCATTCAATTGGTGTCTGTTCAAAATAAATGAAAAAAAACTAGTTTTTTTACATGTGATTTTTTGTTTTACGTTGTACCGAACCGTGACTTGTGTGTACCGTTACACCCCTAAATTTTACAAATTTTTTTGTTTAGGTTAAAATGCTATTAATACGGTAATGGCACTCTAAAATGTTAGAGAGATCCACCAGGCATAGAAACTAATCATTATTCCATTCTCATAATATTCTGTGAAAACTCTGACCAATCATATCATTCGGTCCGAATGATATGATTGGCCGAGTGACCTGCCTGTTTTCCCCTTTCGCATTACGTAACTGCGCGCACCCCCACCCGGAAGAAAGTCTGTTGTGGATCCACGGCATTATAATACATCCATGATCCACGGAGATAGCAGTAAACAGCCAGTAGCGACTGACAATGACCAACAAAAGCGGGCCACGGCTTCCACCTCCAGCCGCTCCCCAGTGTTGCCAACTCCTCAGTAAGGAAAGTAGCTATTGGCTGTCCTAAAAGTCGCTAAATGACGTCATCCACCTAATTTGCATAATTTTCGATTTGCGTGTCATTGTAATGGATGCTGTAGGAGAGAGGAATAACATCTTGGGAGAGACAAAAAGTGAGTTAAAAAACCCTAAATAAGTTTAGAACTACAAATGAACTTTCTTATGTTGATCATTGGTTTGTTTTTAAAAATTTAAATCAATTTTGTTATGAATTGTTAAATGTTAGAATATTACATTTAATCAAAAGACTGTTATGCGGGGTGGAATTGCGCAATTAATTTGCAGTCTGGACGCAGAGTGGTGTGGGTCTCCTCTCTGTCTGACTGCAGCTGGGTCTGCTGCGCGAGGCTACTGTGAACCTGACTGCCTGTGAGTGCTTTGGGACGGGGGAGGGGTTCACGGCAGCACCCGCTGCTCGTTGAGGACAGTAACTGCAGAGCTATACGTCCTTTCACTTCAGTCTCAAAAACACCAGAAAGTCTCCAATTACGCCACAAAAAGTCGCTGATTTGTCGCTAGTCGCTTTTGAGGAAAAAAGTCGCTAAGAGGGTTTGGAAAATCGCCAGATTTAGCGAGAAAGTCGCAAAGTTGGAAACACTGCCGCTCCCACGGGGAAAAAGAAAACGCTATATATATAGTGCACGTTTGCGGAGGAGAAGGGAATGCGGGGGTGGGACATAGGAAGGAGGAGGAAGTTGTTGTTGTTCAAGTTTTTTCAGTTTTTTTGCTGTGTGAAATGCAAGAAAGGTAAGAGTAGCTTTAACTAAACTACAAACATGCATTAAGGACATAAAGGCCTGGATGACCTGCAACTTCCTGTCATTAAACTCAGAAAAAAACTGAAGTAATTTAAAGTAATAATCAGGCTGTCCTAACAAGTCTCTAAAGACTCTCCAGCTGGTCCAGAATATAGCTGCACACGTTCTGACAAAAACTAGAAATGGGGTTCATATTACTCCCATTTTGGCTTCCCGTAAAATCTAAAATTGAATTTAAAATCCTTCTCCTTACCTTCAAAGCTCTTAATGATCAGGCTCCATCATACCTTAAAGAGCTCATAGTACCTTATGTACCTACCAGAACACTGCGCTCCCAGAACGCAGGTCTACTTATGGTACCTAGTATCTCTAAAAGTAGAATGTGAGGCAGAGTCTTCAGTTATCAGGCTCCTCTCCTGTGGAACCATCTCCCAGATTCGGTCCGGAGGGCAGACACCCTCTCTACTTTTAAGAGTAGGCTTAAAACTTTCCTTTTTGATAAAGCTTATAGTTAGTAAGTTTATGCTGTTATAGGTTTAGACTGCCAAGGGACTCCCTATTAATACATTCAATAACCTAAACTTCTTCCCCAGAGTTGTCTGTCCTTTCTCGTCTCACAGGTAATCTGGGCCTGTAGATGTCGTGATGATAGATTCCTCCCCAAAGCTTCTAACTTCAATGTTTATTTTAAATGTGCTTCTCTCTCCTATTCTTGCTCTCTCTCCTCTCTACCCAACTCATCAAGGCAGATAGCCGCCCACTTTGAGCCTGGTTCTGAGGTTTCTTTATGTTAAAAGGGAGTTTTTGTGTAAAGTGCCTTGAGATAACTTTGTTGTGATTTGGCGCTATACAAATAAAGATTGATTGATTGATTGATTGAAAAATGTTGAGGATATAAATAAAAGCACAGCCTCTGGCTCACGATTACTTGGGTTACAAATTTAATCACTTTACTTTTTGTACATATTAGTACAAACAGTGGATGAGAGTCTTCGAAATACACAGTGGCTTTCGGGGGAGCCCTATTTTCCGATGCACTACACCTTACCAAGTTACATGCGCACACTTAGCCCACTGTATAAGTGCATGGCAGTGTGGTCAGTAACAGGATTACTGCAAAAAAAACGTTACCATTGCAGGAAGTTACATTTCATATAGGCACAATAAGAACATCATAGGAATCACGCAAAAAGTTTAATAGCACAAAAAAAACAACCACAAAGCAGAACAACACATCACTTGAGCAAAAAAACGACAACAAAATCACAAATCTGTCTGCGGCTTGCAGCTCCCTCTGTCACTCTGTCACTGCTTCTTCCACTGTCCCCATGGTGTTTCATTTTTGTCTATGGATATCAACAACAAAAAAAGAATTCAAAATGGAAAATTTAATTAGGGCCAAACGACAAAAATCAAGCACGCTATGGACACTTTCTGGAGCTATTAAGTCAGTCTAATTAAAACAATGTAGCTATCATTTGCATCTTAGTTCGGAAACAGATTCAGAATAATAAAAATACACATATGTTAACTAGAACTAGGACCAGTTCTCACAAACGTTCAACTCAGGATGTTGAGGGTCGGTGGCCGACTTTAATCCACGATGAAACGAAAGGCAGAGGGTCAAATCGCTCCAGGGGTGGTCCATTTAAGTCCACGAAGAGAAGTGAAAAGTGCATCCTTCATACATACGTGCTTGTTAAGAGCTTGTGCAGGCCCTTGAATATCTGCCTCTCTGTGTCACAGCGATAGGTGTCCTCCATCGCTGTTCTGAACTGGCGTGCCAACACAGGATAATCTCTCCATACCGCAGTTCACAGTGTTGAAACTACTAGCTACCCAGCGGATGTTAAAGATTTGGCCTATTTTCAGGATTTGCATGTTTAATATCTGCAGCTGCTTTTTGTAGAAAACGTATGTTTTTTGATGACTGGTTATAGAGGGTGTACAACTTTGAGATAAAAATCCACAAACTCGAGGGGGGGCACACGATCAGTGTGACTTTATGTGTAGCACTGCAGTGCAGGAATTTTACATATAAATGATAAACCATTACATTTAAGCCCTTGCTAAACGCGTTTATACAATACCGATTAAGCCTATTACCGCCATATAAATCTCTGTAGTTCATATTATCTTCAGTCTGTCTCTTTCCTGAACTGGCTGGATGAATCTACGTCTGCCGGTTGAGAAGCTAACTTCCGGTTAGCTATCTGCTAACTTAAACACGGAATAAATAATTTAATTATGTGGCTCTTCAGACTGTCGAGATGTTACAGGACAGAAGAATACATTTTGTTTATAGCGATACGAATCGTTTTTGTGGGAGTTATATCACACTCAAACTATTTATTCACTGTTTTACAGCCACAGCAACGAACTCTGTGTAACCATGGTAACTAAAATACACAGTAGGTAATGCTACGGTAAGGACTTGTTATAAGGATCCCTGACTATTAAGACTCACAGGCCTTATTACATTAATGCCATCAACTATATACATGTGATATTAAAACATTTGTGGTGTCTTAATGTTTCATAAATCAATTTTAAATCCAAATGAAGACGAAACGAGAGGAGAAGAGAGCCGCTGTTATCCAGGAGGGAGAGTGTGTGTTGTACAGAGCTCCGCTTTCTATCAGCTGTTGTTCTGAACATTTAGGATTATCATAAAATATCACAGTGTAAAGGTATGTTATTGTTTATTGAATCTGAATGAGCTGAAAAAGATGCCTATGTGCGATAATGTCACAAAATATGGTGTGAGGGCAGCAGTGTAAAATACAAAACAAAAGAAACTGAAAATACATAATTGTTCATCAAAGGTGGAGATCATCGTTCATTAATCGTAATCGAGGTTATAAGTTCTATTAATCGTGATTCAGATTTTTGCCAAGCTAGGGCTGGGTGAAAATCTTGGACAAAAAGCATTTTAAGTAAATACAAGATTTTAAATTTAGTAAACTTTATTATTTTAAATTATGTAAAGCTGTTTAAATATTTTAACGGACTCCTCAAATTTTTTTGCAAATACATCAAGAGATTACAGGACTGCAGCAGCTTCAAGTAGCAACTGTAACGTGTAATTCTACAAAACATCTGTTGCTCAGACAGCTTTTTCTGTGAAAGGTTCAAAGTGGAACCTGATAACTTTAAATTTCAAACGATACCACATTTAAGAGTGCTACCAAATCCTGGTAAATTTAACAACAAACCTATACTCATGTATAGTCCTTTGTAGCTATGTTATTGCTAAATGTGTGTTTCGTTGTATCTTTTACTCTTCCTTCTTTTTTATCTTGTGTTTTATTGTATCTTACTGTACTATGTTTACCTTCTTTTTACTTCACAGGTTTAATCTTTCATTTTCTAGGGACAAGTGTTTCCAATTAGCATCAGTTGTAAACACTTTGATACTTGCATCGGATAAATGTTCTCAGTTTGTCTATGTACACTGTATCTGTCCCTATAAAATAACCATACAATTAATTCAGCACATCCTGCCTACTGCACCTGATGACAACGTTTTTGTGTGGTGTGTGCTATAGGTATCAAATGATACTAGGTTATGTAGACAGTGTCAATTGAACTTAAAACATCTAGATTCAAATAGAAACTAATTTTCACAATAAAGTAAGGGGATTGAGGTTGACACCTCACTTAATTTAATTAGAAGATTTTGTTACTCATGTATGTCATTGCAGATAAGTTATGGTAAATAACCTGCAAAATGACCACCTCTTTGGAATGTCTTGTGTTATATCCCTTTGATCAATAATAGGTGGCAATACTATTTTTTGGATTAAAGTAAAAAATAAGAATAAAAAATAAATAAAAATACATACATACAAAATCACAAATAATGGTACCACTCACACTGATAACACCGGTTGTGTTAAATCACAGAAGAAGAAAAAATCACATTGGCAATTGCTTAGTTTCACATTAATTATTAATATCTAAATCAGTGGCGGCAGTAGCGCAGTTTGATGGTTGGTGGTCTTAGGGTTAGTGTCAAACAAGCCGTAGCATCACTTCATACCGCGGCAAAAAAATAAAAATAAGAAAGGGAAACCAATCTAAAAACAACACAACACACTATAATGTTCCCTGGTTTGTCCCAGTATAGTATCTCTGACCCACAGAGAGAGGAATAAAAAATTATAACCAGACATGATAAAATTCACTCACATCACCTAAAGATACCAGCAGTTAAAGCAGAGTTACCAATAAGGTAATATGCTTAAAAAGAGACACCACCTATATTTTAGTTATTGTGTCTTCAGTCCTGATTTCACTGTAATCTGTTAGTTGTTGCAATACCTAAACATGACAATAGATGGCGCATTAAGCACTATACACTGCTGTGATTAAGCATAACATATGTAACTTCTTATTTTAATAATGAAATGTACCCAAATTAACTGTAATAGTCAAAATTACTTCCATCATTTCTTATCCTGCATTTATGCATTTTAGTTTTTTACACTTCATAGTTATGTCTTTTATAAAGTCTTTTTTAAAAAACTTTAAAATATCAATAATAGGAATGCAGCTACTACCTGATCTTTAGTATGTCCTGTTGGAGCTGCTGGATGCAGCCACTGACTGAATCTATGTTCCTCTTCTGGAGCTTGGCATAGCGGAGGTCCACATGTGGCCAGATGTGGTGAAACAGCTGCATAAGAGCTCAGCAATGCTAAGTCTGCTAAAAACAACTTAGCTTCATGCTATTGTCTTGATGGCTGCAGCTACTTTAATGTTTGCATTTTTTCAGAGAGATGTTTTAGGTGTCGTTCCCCTGTCGTTGTCCACAACGTTTCGGTGCTGACACTTTGAAACAGCAAACAGATAAAGCAATAAAAGGAATAACTCACACTGCATCCAGCTAGCCAGCTCCGTTTATCATAACAGCAGCGGGAGAAGCTCCGGGTCTCAGGTCGGGTCTTTATCACCTGCTGCTGCTGAAGCGGTCCAAACTGTTTTATCCTCTTTCTCTCTTCTAGTGAAAGTCTTGTGAAATTATGTTTTTTGTAGAGAAATTACCAAATAATTTTCTTCTTCTTTAATTTCCGCGGCTCCACTTTAACGTCATCTCCTGAACCTACCGTCAGCAGGAGTTTGGGTGACAGCAGCTGACGGGAGGGTGTGAATGACAGCCGGAACTGTCCAATCACAGTGGATTAAATAACATGAAACAACAAAAATTCGCCAATAACCACCCCGTGGGAAAACTGACGCAGGCCAATGAGAGAGCAGCTTCAGGTCATGTGCTTGTCAAAAGTTTGAGGGCTTGCATTGACTCCCATTAGGCCGGCGCCCCGCATACAGGAAGTACATATAGAAATGAATAAAATACAAATTGGAATCGATTTATAATGAATGCTGACAGGTGCTGAGAGACTAACAGGCGCATTTTACAAGCAAATACTTTTTATTTCATAATGATTTAGCATTATCTAATTAATTTATATTTAATATGTTTAAGTAAACTTTCTCTACATATTTGGAGGGGGCGGCGCCCCAGTGCCCCGCATTAACCAGCCGCCACTGATCTAAATTATAACCTGAATTTACTATTACTTTTATGCAATTCAAGTTTCTCTATAAATCAAATTCAATTCTACAACATGGCTAAAAGAACAATCAATTATGCATACAAAACAATACTCTTCAGGAAAAAAGGTCAGGTCAGATTTTGACTCTGACTTGACCTTTTTTCCTTTTTTTCTAAAAGAAAAAGCGTGCGCATGTGTGTTGATCAGGGGGACAGAGTGTGAGAAATAAAATATTGAATCACACTGTGTAAGCTTTACATTTTTTGCTAGGTCCTTTAACCTTTCATATAAAATTTTAACATATTAACTGCATACAATATTCAATAAACAAAATATGCAACAGTACAAATAATATTTTACCCATTGGATAATCAAAAATGTAAAATAACTCATTTCTTTTTGTAACCAAAATAGCTTCTCACAGCTTACAGTAAGCAAATAAGTGCATAAAATTAGCTCAATGAAGGTACAAAATACAAATTAATACAAAATTTACATGAAAACTAATTTGGAAAGAAATACAGGGTATCTGCAGGTTTCAGCAAGTCAAATTTAAGACCTTTTTAATGCCACCTTGAATTAAATTTAAGACAGAAAAAACTATAGATATAGGCGATGGTTGGGGTATCCCGCTGTATACTTGTCATCTTTTTAACTCCCTGTCAGGCTTCTCAGGAATTTCTGGAAGATAAGGAGGCATCTAACTTAAGTTTGTATTTGTGTTTGTCCAGTGACATCTGTCTTTTAATTTCTCTTTGTACCTCCCTTCTTGCATGCTCGTCCCGATTTCTATGAGCTTTCCTTTTTTGGATAATTAGCTTCTTTACTTCACTGGGCAACCAAGGCTTATCATTGGAATGAACTTTAAATGACTTAGTGGGTAACACAGAATCCACACAGAAATTGACATAGTCAGATACTGCTGTTACCTTATCATTGATGTTAGGGCTGTCAAAGACTTCCCATAATGTACAATTGAAGCAGCCCTGCAATGCCATAATACTTTTATTGTCCTACACTTTAACAGTCTTTATTTGAGGCTTTTCCCTCTCAAGCAGCCTCTGGTACATTGTGGTCAGATGCTCCAAGTGGGGGAAGTGGGGTTGCCATGTAAGCGTTCTTCACAGTTCCAAAACATACGTTTAGTGACTTTTTTCTTCCTGGTGTGGCAATCAACATATTGATAATAAGGGCGCAGGGACTTTTTAACAGGACAATTATTAAAATCTCCCAGGATGAACTTGGGAGGGTCAGGAGAGCGTGCCTCAAGTTTTTGTGAAGTTTTAAAAATAATACCAAGGTAAAAAAGATCTGAGGAAACACTATTGGAAAATAATAGGGTCGGAGTGAGACAGAGAGCAGCTCTATATCAGGGGTGCACAGTTGCTCTATCACCTTGACAGACCCCGCCCCCTCGGGCTTTCTCTGTAATGTATGGGTCTCAATCACTTCTGAAGGCAGAGAAACCAGCTGGCTCCACCGCACTGGAAGCTATGTTGTTGTCCCGCCATGTCTCAGTAATTGCAAGGACACAAGCATTCCGGTACTCATGAAGGTAGCAGGTATTGGCAGCCAGTTCATCTGCTTTCGATCTCAGGGACTGCACGTTGATCAACAGCGTTGCAGGCAGGGGAGGATTGTTCTTTTGCCTTTTGAGCCATTGACGGATGCCACTTTTACATTCGCGTTTGCACTTCGTCCATTGAGTATTCCTGTTTGAGGTTATTTTTAAACAACCCGGGATCGATTCAATGAAAGCAGAAACAGACGCTCAAGTTGACAAACAGTCAGATTTTCCACTCAAACAAACACATTAAACTAGAAAATGCCAGCATGAAGTGCCACAGAGCCAGGGCCGGCCCGTGGCATAAACGGCCTATGCGGTTGTTTAGGGCCACAACCGCTAGGGGGGGCCACATGACTCTCTGTGTTGCCTGCTCCACAAACTGCAGTGTTGGACTTTTACATATAAATGAACATCTGTTACATTTAAGCCCTTGTCAAATGAGTACACACAACGTTGATTAAACCTGTCACCAGCAGATACATCTATGTGTAGTTCACATAAGGAGATTTTAAATCTGTAAGGCATCGCCGATGGACGATGCAATCGTCGATCGGACCAACCCTAGGCCACATATAAAATCTTGTTTAGGGCCACCAAAATCCTAGGGCCGACCCTGCACAGGGTAGCCATTGGCTAATGCCCATTTTAACAGTAGGCTACTTCACTAGTATCGAACTCAAAGTGGACTTCAATATAACGAAGTGTAAGCTGCATGGACGTCGTTAGGCCAATTTTGGGGGGGCTTAAGCCTCCCTAAAATATTGTAAAGCCCCCCCAAACCATTCAGGGTTTCCCACAGCCCTTTCCAGTTTAGGCGGCCGCCTAAGCAACAATGTATATTAATGTTCAACCAACGTCTGCAGCAGTGCTTACTGCAGGATGACTGGTCGAACCGCTGTGTCCGACTGTCTGACTTCGACCCTGAACACACCTGTAGCTCTCTCTGTACCTCCCGCTAGCATAACACAGACAAGCTAACAGTGATATTAAGTTTAAAGAAACAAACACAGACCGCTGGTTAAAACATAAATCTACATCATCTGAAGCAGAACCTGCTCAGAAAAAAACAGCTGAACCCGAAAAAATAATGAAAACAGCGCCATGTGATGTCATCATTAATCCTCAGACAGGTAACTGTGACGTTACTATAGTAACAAGTTTCAGGCTAACCGGCTCAGAGTATATGAACGGCTCCAACTAAACAGGTGATATTAACGGCGCAATGTGTAAAATGCTGCGGTGCTGCACGTTTTATCAGCTGATGTTACAAAACGTCAATATTAAGTCACTCAGATGTTTCTCATTCAGCAGACCTGAAGAGAGAGAGTGAGGCAGATTCAACAAAAACGTGATGCTAATGCTACTGAAATTGAATATCACTACTTAACTGTATAATATTATATAACTTGTAATTACTATAAAATATAGTTCAGAGAATAACTTAACTACATAAGACACACTCACTGGCCTTACCTGTGCAATCTAATTTAATCCAATGAAACATCTCTGAATCTACATTTATGAAGCTTATACTAAATTATTTGACAAGAAGGTGAAAATACTCCTTTATGTTTATTATTTAGTGATTGTGGTGTATTAGGGTGCAATGTAATGCACCCAAGTACACCACCACCACTTAATATGACCTCAGTAATAAACAAAGTAGAATTATCACTTTTTTGATAATGTCAACAAAAGCTGAAAATGTATAAACAGAATTTATAGCAGAGCTGTTGTATTGGATTGAATTATATTGCACATGTGTTCCTAATGAAGTTGCAGATGACTGTAGTTCAGAGAATAAAACTACTAATGTACTAAATAACTAATTACTATATAATATAGTTCAAAGAATACCTTAAATTGAAGGAGAGTGACAGAATGCCTGATGCTTGCATTGTGATCGATGAGCTTTTGCGTCCGTTCACAAAATGCTAAAAGATATCAGTATGTCAGAACATATCTCTGTCTAGCAATTAATGTTGATACATATAATTGCGCAAGTAAATTCGGGACCCTTTGTAGTGGGTAGGTTTAATACCTATGTATATGTAACCCACTGGATGAGCTGAAGCATCCCTACACACCCAGAGACTCTGCGTTGTGTGTATGGTTGTGATAGGGTGTTTGCATGGGGAGAGAAGAGAAGCACTGGAGACAGGAGTTCTGGTTGTGGCTGAGACCTGTAGACACTTTATTGGCAAGCATGGACAGCTATCACCTCTGGTCCTGTACACTGGGCTGCTGGCTCCGTCACCTTTACTTACTTGTAAATTAACACATCAAAAGGATTATAATGACTTAATGGGTGATTATAGTTAAGATATTTTAAAAGGATGCAGGCCGCCACTAACACTGCTTATCTTACAGGACAGTGAATGAAAACAAAAATGGCTCCCGCACGGCATGAATAATTCAACTACGGTGTCGCGTAAGGGACAAACATAAACATTTGTATTCACAGAGGAATAGATGGCGCAACAGTGTCACCCTGTGGAGTATTTAGGCTACTACCTCACATATACTACACTACTGATGTGTGTTCGTCAAATTTCACTATGCCATCTCTTAGCACCTGGTTCTGGTATACTGTGAGCGTGGCACATCGCTCATGAAGCTCCGTATATCTCAAAGATTTTATTTTTGTATAAGAAAAAGATTTGCAGCGCATTACTTTCATACAGACCGGAAAAAAGGAAGAAATACAGACGCACACTCACAAGACAGGAGCATGGGGGAGGAACTCTGTATCAAATAGTCACTGATTGGTCAACACTGGCTTGTCAATCTTTTCACAGATATCAAAGATCCTCTTTTTTGATAATACTCATCACTTTGAGTGAAAATAAATTAACAATATTTGTTTCTCTTTTTTTCTCTCTCTCAGTCTGGATCTCACTCTGTTATGTGGGTTACACTTCCCATTATATATCATGCTCTCCACAGACTTCACCAAATGTTTTTGTATGTGACCATCCCTTCCTCCCTCCAGCTTGATCCACTGTTTCCAGTCAGAGAGTCATTACTGTACTGATAACACCTGATAGTGGAGGAACACGTGCTATGACAGTGCCCACTCCTTGGCTATGACTCTCCTTATCTCAGGCTGTTGCCAGTAAGTGTTCACTGCTTGTTTTTTATGAGCTTACCGCCAACAGTAAATGTTGCTTCTGACTTTATGATTGTCTGACTCATATAAGCTGGAAACTGTTGACCGACATAAGATGGTTTACTTTTTTACAGGGCAGGATTATCAATTGGGCAAAGGTGGCAGAGCAGGAACAGCTGAGATCTGCCTCAGGGCTCCAGATGCTGAGAGGCCCCAGCTTTACTGTGTGCTATTTGGTTTGTAGCAGTGTGATTAACTGCAAATTTGTACCTTTATCTAGCTTATAAACCTCACCCATAAGTCTTAATTAAGCTATCAACGGTCGGAAACTGAGCCATAGGAAAATTACAAGAAAAGGCAAGGGACAAAAATCCGAAAGAAGCCCATGCGAAGAAGATTTTGTCGAAAAAGATGCCGACGCTGAGACGGCTGAACAGGCAGGTGCTAAAGCGGCTAGTGCTATTGCTGTTGATTTTGAGGTCCCAGCTACCAACGAAAATATTCTAGCCGCCACACGCCAAATGAAAGCGCCGTTGACAATGGATTCGATGAGCTCAAAGGGTCCCTTCCAGCCTTAAATCGGCTTTATCAGCCGTCAGTGATCGTGTGTCGACAACAGAGGACGTCTGGATGAGCTTGAGTGGCGACACAAGAGCCTAGCTTCCCAGCGTATGCTACAGCAGGCTAAATTAGACGACCTGGAGGCTCGTTCTCGCAGGCAAAACATCCGCATAATCGGAATAAAAGAGAAAGCTGAGAGCGGCAGGCCAACGGAGTTCGTTACCAAGTTGCTACCGGAGCTACTAGGAGAAGAGCACTTCGATCACCCTGTGGATGTGGACCAGGCCCATCGGACCGCAGCGCCAGTTAAAGACGGGAAACCGAGAGCTATTATTGCCAGGCTGCACCGCTTCCAGGTAAAGGAACTGGTACTGAGGCTCACGAGGGAAAAGGCACCGCTGCGGTACGACGGGCGTCCTGTATACATCTTTCCTGACCTAACGTCAGCAACCATGAAGAAGTGGATGGCTTTTCAACATATCAAGGAAAAGTGCAGAGCCAGGAAAATACGGTGCGGCTTCAGGCATCCGGCAAGGTTCGTGGTCACGGTTAACAACAACACGGGCACCTTCAGTACCCCGGCTGAAGCAAAAACATTTCTGAGTTGGGAGGCTCAGGACTGGGACACAGACATCTGATAAAATCGAGATTTGGACTGAATTTTGACCAGTAATATGTCAATTGCACTGTGATTTGGGTGAGGTTAAATGTCTTATTATCTGGTGAACTTTTTTTTTTTTTTGGTGGTTTGCTCCATGGTAAGCAGGGAGATAAGCAGTTATATGCTAACCTGTGCTTTAACTCAGCGCCAGTGTTTAGCTTTGACTTTGAGTTTGGGGTATGGAAACACCACTCGTGGGTTTGTTTTCCTCCTGGGACGGGTTCTTACGTTCAGTTACTGTTCAGGGTTCTCTTTGTTTCAGCACATCTATTTTCTTAGTTTGTTGCACATTTATTTTTGTCATGGTCATGTATTCTACATTGTAGACAATATTTATGTTAAGAGGTCCAAGAAAGCACAGTGATGAAGAAATTACCGTAGTCAGTTGGAATGTAAGGGGGATGAATAGCCCATTAAAAAGAGGTAAAGTATACGCTCATTTACGTACACTCAAAGCTTATGTAAGTTTCCTCCAGAAAACACATATTAAAAAAACTACTGCTAAGATATTATGTCCTTCATGGGCATCTCATGTTTTCCAATCAAACTTTAGCACAAAAGCAAGAGGAGTTGCAATCCTTATTAAGAAAAACACTCCTTTTGTACATACGCAAACTATTTCTGATGACAGAGGTAGATATTTATTTGTTAAAGGGGAGCTAAATTCAGTACCAGTAACTTTGATAAATTTATTTGGCCCCAATTTTGACGACCCCATTTTCTTTCAGAATCTTTTCAATACTATATCGAATATGTCTAACACAAATATAATCTTAGGTGGAGACTTTAATTGTGTTTTGGATTCGGTCCTCCATCGGCAACACTCCCAAATTAATGTATCAAAGAGCTGTATCACTTTTAATAATCTGATACAGTCCTATAATCTGGTAGACGTCTGGAGGCTCCTTAATCCCACAGCAAGAGATTGTTCATATTTCTCACCTGTTCAAAAATCTTATTCAAGGACTGATTATTTTATACTGGATTCTAAATTATCGTCACTAGTCACAGAATGCAAATATCATAATATTCTCATTTCAGATCATGCTCCAGTCTCCTTAAAACTTAATCTGAATCATAAACATGGAGAATTCAATTGGCGGCTAAATAATACTTTACTGAAAGAGAAGGAATTTTGCTCTTACCTCTGAAGCAAAATAGATCTTTACATAAAGACTAATGATAATGGTGAAGTTAGCGACTCCATACTTTGGGAGGCCATGAAGTCTGTTCTCAGGGGCCATGTCATATCTTATGAGGCAGCGGAAAAAAGAAAATCTAAGGCTAGGTTAACTGAACTAGATAGTCAATTATCAAATCTAAAGGCACTATATAGAGTGGATAACCAAAAAAAAAAAAAATTTCAGCATTAAAATATGAGTACAACTCTATTCTGTCCAAAAATGTTTCTCGTTTGCTGGTTCAAGTAAACGAAAGTATTTTGAGTTTGGGGATAAACCCCAAAGGTTACTTGCACGCCAGTTAAGACAATCTCAGGCATCCAGGTCCATACATTCAATTAAGAAGGGTGATGGGTCTCACCTGACGGATCCTGAAAAAATTAATGAATGTTTTGCTAATTTTTATGAACAGGTCTATCATTCACAGGGAGGATCTGATACAGGGAATATGGAAACATTTTTCGAAAATCTGGGACTGCCTTGCCTATCAGGAGAATCTTCCTCCTCACTAGATGCAGGCATCAATTTGAACGAGATAAAAGAAGTCATTTCCTCTCTCCCCAACAATAAGGCAGCAGGGCCTGATGGCTTTTGCATCGAATTTTTCAAGGTATTTAGTCATAAACTTTCCCCACTTATACTAAGAATGCTCGATCACTCATTGACGGTCTCAAAGTTGCCCCCTTCTCTATATACGGCCAATTTTTACTCATACCCAAACCTGGACGTGATCCTAACCTGGTCTCCTCTTATCGTCCTATCTCCCTGCTACCTATTGAAACCAAAATTCTTGGGAAAGTCTTAGCCAATAGATTAAAGGAGCACATCTGTTCTATTATTCATCCTGACCAAACAGGTTTCATGCCAGGCAGGCATATGTAATTTAATTTGCGCCGCTTGTTCTACATTTTGTATGCAGAACATAGACAAGAGACTGATCATTTCTTTAGATGCACAGCCTGCCTTTGATCAAGTTGAATGGCCCTATATGATGTTAACTCTAAAAAAATTTGGTTTTGGGCCCTCCTTTATGAAGTGGATTGAACTTATTTATTCACATCCAACCGCCTCTGTCATAACCAACCAAAATATCTCACCCCCTTTTGCGATCAGTCGTGGGACCCGTCAGGGATGACCCCTCTCCCCTTTCCTGTTTTCGATTGTTATATAACCCTTAGCAGTTAGTATTAAACAAAGTCGTTTAATATCTCCTATCAACATTCACGGACAAGAACATCCTATTTCACTGTATGCGGACGACATTCTTTTATTCATCTCTCATCCGCAAGCCTCCATATCTCATCTTTTGACTTTAATTAGTAACTTTGGCAGATTCTCCGGATTTTCCGTTAACTGGGATAAGAGTGAGTTAATGCCAATCTCTGACGAAGTTGATATGACATATATACAGTCTACTCCTTTTAAAAAGGCATTTAAAGACTTCTCATATCTTGGTAGAACTGTCACAAAAAACCCAGAGGACCTTCTACAAAAGAATTGGCATAATAAAGTTGAGCAACTTAAACAAAGTATACATTTTTGGAAGACTCTTCTTATTTCTCTTGTAGGTAAGATTAATGCAATTAAGATGATTGCGCTGCCACGTTTCCTACATCTTTTTCAATCTCTTCCATGTTACATTGCTCCGGTATTACTTTAAACAATTAGATTCAATTATTGTACCTTTTCTTTGGAACTACAAAGCCATCAGGATCTCCAAAAAACATCTGTGTAAACCTAAAAATGCTGGTGGCTTTGCTTTACCTAACTTTAAAATGTATTGCTGGGCGGCTCATCTGTCTATACTTGCTTGGTGGAGGAAAGGCCCCCCCTCCTCTTCATACTCCTGCCCTGCCTGGCTAAGCTTAGAACGTTCGCTATGTAACAAGACCTCCTTACTAGCGTTGCTCAACAGCCCCACCAAAATCAGGAAATCACAGTATAGTAACAGCTTTGTAATCAATGGTACTATACGCACATGGGAGCAGATAAAACTTCATATCAAGGCCCCGAGTGTATATATTGATACTCCAATCTGTGAAAATCACGCTTTCATGCCTGGCCTAAATGATATTGCTTTCTCTGCTTGGAAATAGAAAAGGCATTAATAACATAAATGATTTGTATATGGGGGGACATTTTGCCTTATTTACACAGCTACAAGCCAAATATGGAATACTTGCCTCTGTTTTTTTCAGGTTTTTACAGATTAGAGATTTTGTAAAAAAATAAAAATAAAATAAAAACTTTGACGTTTTGAATAAACACAATGCTCTAGAGACTATTAATAGTCTGGACCCGGGCACTCGTGGGGCAATCTCCGTTTTCTATCGAATGCTTCATGATGGAGCTCCAGTGAATTCAGAAACATAAAAAAGCGTGGCCAGACGAGTTGAATATGGAAATAACTGATGAGATTTGGGAAGAATGTCTACGAAATGTACAAAAGTGTTCAGTTAATACCAGGCACAACCTAACACAGTATAAAGTGCTCCACAGACTCCATTACTCGCAAGAAAAGCTACATACATTTTACCCGGATGTCCCACCAACATGTAACCGATGTAAATCCTCGATAGGTACTCTAACACATTCATTCTGGGCATGTAGTAAACTTCATATATTTTGGAAATGTATTTTTCAGTGTTTTTCTAAGGCTTTTGGTAAAAATTTGGCACCAAACCCTCTGGTTGCTATTCTAGGGGCAACAAGTGTCCTTTCTTCTGTTAATACATTTGAAAGAAGAGCAGTTCAATTTGGGATGGTGATTGCTAAAAAGCTGATTTTACGAGTGTGGAAAACGGACTCTGAGCCTACATATAACTTGTGGTTGGGAGAATTGTCAAATACTTTACATCTGGAGAGACTGAGATTCTACAATGAAGATAGAGGAGATAAGTTTGATAAAACATGGGACCCAGTACTGAATTACCTTAAAGATGTGAGCTCATAGACACTGGCTATTGTAAAAAACCTCCAAGTGAGAGTATGATCTTGTATATGTCTACCAACTTATTTATTTTACTATTATAATTATTATTATTATTATTATTTTTTTTGCTCTTATATTCTGTCTATAGTAGATACTCATTTTATGACCATAAAATATCGTTGTAGTGCCTGATGTGCTGTGTTCTTTACATTATTATTATTTTTCTTCTCTTTTTCCTCTACTTATTTTCTCTCTTTTTTTTCTTTATTTTATATTATTTTTCTTTTTTCTCTATATTGAAAATCAATAAACATATTTAAAAAAGTAAAAAAAATTGTTAGGGAATATATACCACCAAAGGACAGTGTCAACTAAAAAGCTAAGCACATGCATCTGCATCCTGTACCTACTGTATATTGAGAACTAGTGTACTGTGCCAGAAACAATGTTTTGATCAAAGATGGGGTATGTAGTTATTCAAATAGTAACAGTCATGAGTGCAGCTTCAAATTTAATTTATATTGTAGAATATCTCTGGTTCTATTCACTTTGACACTAAGGGCCATGATTTGCACCAATGTAGGGTGTAAAACATGGTGCTCCACCAGGAAACTGGTGGAAACTTTTCTGCGGCACTCTCTGGTTATTATTGACTGCAGTGGTTTGCTGTTTTAGTGACTCGCCATGCGCCACAGTGGGAGGAGAGGGTGTTGCAATCCAAATCCAGTAACACGCCAATCTTGGTGTTTCTTGTATTCCACTATATTTTGTCACTCTATTTGGTGATCGGCGCCTAACCCTCCCTGAAATCAGACAAATTTGTCGTTTGATCATCTTTCCTTTTACTTTTTTCCTGATTGTGACATTTATGCCCACAAGATGAAATTATTATTAATAATGATTAACAAGACGTTCATTCCAGCATCTGTCATCCACAAAAGCTAGATTCCTCTTTACAGCCATCTGAAGGCATCATCTGCAGTCTCTATTGAAATGATGTTGCCCACCATCACTGCACAGTTACGCATGCCAGATCTGCTGTTTAAATTAAAATTAAAAAAGGCCTGTAACATGCAACCCATAATGTAAGATAATGTATTTTTATCTGATCCCAGCCTTCATAGAAACAGGGGTCAAACTGTAAAAACTCTGGCTCCTATGTTTTTTATTTGATTAGACTCTCCCTTTCTGGTAAAGGCCAACATTTTTCAAACTTGATGTCTCTATTCAGCAACATAATTCCTTGTCTAAATGTGTAGTCTCTCAGCCCAAACTGAGAAAACCTTGATGTTTTAATCAGTGTTATTTTGCCAGACTTGACCAAACTCCTCCTAAAGCACAGAAGATATTATGCAAGTTTTCATCACCTCCACACAGGCTCCACAGTACCCCATATCCCTTTAAGTTAGGAAATAATCTACCAAGATCTACCATTTAGACAATTGATTATAGGGTCATTCTAATCAATATCATTAAGGAAGATAAACATTCAGAGGAAAAACGCACAGGCAAGGATACAATAAATCAAGGATCTTAGGTACTTTCATTCAGTGACTCATGACAAGACATTTAGGCATCATCAGCACTTGAAGATGACTTAGTCCTATCTTCTTATCTCTTCCCCCTACCTATAGGTCTGATGGTGACAGCAATTCACTCAGTCAGTCAATCAGTCAATCAATTTTTATTTTTTATAGCGCCAAATCATACAAAAAGACAGAAGTGGGCTCTAGGTGGGCGGCCATCCCCTCTCAAAGAGAGAGGAGAGGGAGAGAGGAAAAGGAAGGAGGACAGGGAGGGAGAGTCACTGTAACACTGTAACAACAACATTTTTTTTTTGTCATTGAAGTTTTTATTCAATTTCTTATATGTCAAACATCATACAAAAGACATCAGACTTCAACACAAACAAATCAACCATATTAAACAAAAATACAATATGCATATACATATAAATATACATACATACACAAATCCCAGCCCATAAACAGCGCAGCACATCTCCCAACACTAAATACTGTGTCCACAAAAAGAGTATATGATAATATATATATACACGAGTTGTCCTCCCCTCACATGTTATAGGAACCTATTCCCCTCTTATATGATTCAGAAAATGACCCCAGACCTGGTAAAATTATCATTCAACCTTGCTATCATCAATTCATAGGAGGCATTATCCGTCATCAGCTTAACCCAGTGAGTAAATTCTGGTCGAGTCTGACTCTTCCAGTGGCGAAGAATGATTCTAGCTGCAGTGATGAAGCCTGTCAGTACTAAACCGAATTCTGCTTTTGATATTCCTGGTGGTGACCTTGACCTGTCTCCCAGTAGGCAGAGTTAGGGGGATTCTGGTAGAGCTTTTCCAAGCCATTCACCCAATTTCCCTATAACCTCTTTTCCAGAAAGAAAAAACCAAAGAGCACTTCCACAGTGAGTGTAAGAAGGTACAGCACACAGTATAAATACAGAATGCAGGTTTTTATTCATGTGTGCAGGTGTTTGTGACAAAACGGAAGCAGGTATGGAGCACAGGAACACAGAAGGCTAACACAGAGCAAACTAAAAACCACAAAACCCAGAAAACACAATATAACATGCAACTGCACAATTCATGAGGACACACAGCAAAATAAACTTCAGCATACATTGCTGTGGACAAAAAACATAAATGAATCTGTCTGTAAAGCAGACTGGCCTACATATTAAGGCTGCATGTAATAACAAAAATAGGACTTGAAGGCAACTGCATCTCTGAATAACACAACTAGTGTTTCAGTTCAGCCCAGGCAGAACAGACTGAGGGCAGCTGGTGGACTGGAGACGGGACAGAGCCATTACAGCTTTCAATTGAATGTGTTCCTAAATATTTGTATTGGACTTGTTGAAGATGTGAGATCTGGCTGGGGTTCCTCTCTCAGTGAGAGACTGACCCTGGAATTGCATTTGGACCAGCTGAAACTCAGTGGTGCTTGGGCAGGAGTGGAGTAGAAGTGTAACAATGCTGATGCCAGCATACTATTCCGCACAAGCAGAAAAATCTCTGGGATTTTGACACTGTAGTGAAAAAAATCAATGCCTGAAATAATTTTTTCATTCACAAGTTCTTCTGCAGTTGTAGTGCTCAAACACTGCCCCAGCACTTTGGACTTATGATTTGAAGTTGACTCTCCTCTCTCCCACTCAAGCACAGGTAATAAATGTATGTGTTGGTGCTGAGTAAAAGGACAGAAATATAATGTTGCATTGCTCCATTTCTGCTCCATGATTAATGGTTTATGAATTTGAAAACAACACTTGCTTACGTCAGATTTCTGTAAACATGTCTTCAGTGAGATATGCTATCTACATCAGATTGTAATCAACATTTCTGCCAACTACTGTCAATGACTGGCACTAAGCTGATCAGAGGGTTATGTGTTAGTTCCAATTAAGAAACATGTTAATGCTACAGTACAGCATGGTCTACCCAATTTGGTGTGAAGAACTTGAGGAACTTCTACATATGATTGGAAATCCCATAAAACATTTAAAATACTAAGATACTGACTTTAGATTCCTGTTCACTCAGAATGCAAGAAATCTATCCCAGAAGATTAATATTCCAAAAAAATCAATTAGTTTATACCTAATTGTATAATAAGGTTAATATTAGCAAGTTTATCTTACCTAGTTGGATCTAACAAGTAGTGTATTGCATGATTGACAGAGTTATGACTATATTATTGTGCCATTAAGTTCTGGTCTGATTTGGTATTTCTGGCTGATGGTAGAATCAGGTGTGGGAACTTGCATGTGTTTGTGATTTCATCTACTGGGATGGATGACTGTATGATGCATAAAATGAAAGTGTAAGAGGTTAGTTTAATAATTAATTTTGGAGAAGGACATAATGACTCCCTCTGTTTATTCAGTGACAATGCACCGAGATCACAGCACTAAAAATCTACCCCTCCCTCTCATTCCTGTGTTTTTTCTGGCACAGATCCTGAGGTTTCCAGTAAGCTACGTGCTGCATTCACATTCTACCTGCTAAACAGGTATGTTGACCTAGTAGGAGGAGAGCAGAACACACTCAACGCTGTTGAGTGTATTTTGGGACTGCTCTGCTCAGCTAGTTAATTAACAGGTGTAACAATGGCATAGAGTGAATTCAATCTGGTTTGATCCAGTTAACATGACTCTTAATTAATTTAGATCAACAATGAGCGGAATAATAATAAAATGATGGATCATCAACAGTTACTACAAAACAGACGCAATGTTTCAATAAATTGCACAATGCACTGCTAGCAAAAAGAAAGTTGACTCTGATCAAATTTACTGTCCACAGCTGTGGTTGTCCTCAATGTAGTTGTTGGACAACCGTTAAATAGAGGAGTTCAAAAGTTTGAGGGACTGCTGGATCAGTGTTTGCCTGGTCACTTTCACAGTTATAGGCCAAATTCCAGTGACTGACACCAAGACACGTGGCACTTTCTCTAAATGGGCCAACACACAAAAGGGTTAAGGTTTGACTGCTGTCAGAGGATGCAGCAACCTTGAAAGAGACCTAACTTCCTAACTTAACCTAACTTCAATCTTTTTTACGTTGTGAGAACTGCAGTATTACAATAAAGCATTTCTGAAGGCCCTGGTAGACCCCAAAACAGATACACATGTTTATACAACATTGACTGTAGGTACAGGTGGCACTGCAGTCACCTATGCAGTCATATGGTTTTACACTGTGTACAGATCCTAGCAGAAAGCACACACACTCCACACAACCACTATGAGGTTTAGTGGTTCCTGGATTTGATCTCAGTTCTGATACAGAAATGTTACACATTGACTCCACACTGACTTTCATGGTGAGCAAATGTGCATATGAGCAAATCACTAAGACTCATGTTATTATAACTTAAGTTATTTTTCAGACTTGCTTCTGCAGAGCCACAGTAGACATTACACAACAATTTCACAGAATGAGGAAAATAAACCATAAGCAGTAAACATACCTTTAAGATCAGTGGAGTGCCCCTTTAGTCAGGGGTTAGAGGAATTTTAAGGGGTTATTTTCTTGTAAACAGAGTAATGATAATTAAACCAGACACTCGTAGCAGTGCTGCATTAACATCTCTTTAATTTGTATTTGACCTTGTGCATATTGCATGCTTTCTGTTAATGTGACTGCACTGAGAGGGCAGTGCCCACAGAACGTTTATGGTAGAACATATTTGGGTTCTTTTCAGACATGAAACTGGCATATGATTTATCTTTACATGTATGAATTTAAGTGTTTTGCTTTTTTGTAAATAAACTGCTATTAGCTGTCACATGGATTATCACATGGGGAACTCACGCTGCATTGGTCTTCGCTTTGTTCATCTTCTCTGGTGGAGAGTTTAGACAGAAACACTGGTAGAAGCATCTGACTGCAGCTAGAGCTCATCTGTCCTAACAAGTGGCAAATACGCAGTAAAAGAAATTAAGTATTGTAACAACCATTGTAACAAACAAAATAGATGGCATGATGTCAATTGTCTAGATTGACTTTTTAATTCACACACATGCTTTATCACATTAGCCTGTGTCTGTTCTGTTTGCACCACAAACAAGAACGAATTACAAGATGGAGTTACTGATGGGACCCAATTTGCCCATAAATGTCAGGTTTGTATATCTGTATTTGTTTTGTGTTACCTTACAATACACAGTCTTATATTTTTGATCATTATTATCCAAAAGTCACCAGTTAGATGAATCATCACAACTCTGAACATTTTGTCTGACTTTTTGCTTTTCATTTTCCCACTCACACTTGAATATGACACATTCTTGGTTTCTTGCAGCTGACATCTGACACTGGCCACTGAGAGATGGAACGGGCTCAAGTTCCCCGTTCAAATGCTGGTATTTCTTCCTGGTGTTTCTGTCAGGGTTAAATGGAAACGGTACATGTGACCAGCTGTAACTTTTATGAGAGAGTTGTAGAAAAGGTGGTGACTTGTGAAACTGCAACCATACTGTAGCATATATTTAAATACAAACAAAAGAGATCAGAAAAATACAAACTAACAAGTGTGATTTCAAATAAAGTAGTGACGCAAAACTCCCAAATGAATTTGACTTTGACAAAAAAATGGCAACATTTCAACGCATGACATGTTATAGATTTAAAAACCAAAAGTAATTAAAAGCAGCTTTTTTTATGCATCTGTGATGATAATCCAATAAGTATAACAATGAAATGATCCATTCTACAGCATAAACTTTTGAATTCATAACTTTTAATTGACATGGATAATTTTATATGTACTTTTACTTTAGTTAATGATCCAAATTCTTCCTTCACCAGTTTTTTTAATTTATTTTTTAATTAATTTTTTACTGCTAATGTTATATGGAGCAATATTGTAGCTCTGCAGCACGAAGTCCTTCATATGTGTTAACATGATGTCTAGTTGGTGACTGTGCAAATAATCACTATATCACCTAGCTTCAAGCACCCCCACTAATAAATTAATTGTACTTTTCGACTTTCTGGTGTGCGTTTTCAACTCATTCCTTTTCTAGTTCGTTTATTGCTGAAGAAAGATGTTATTCACTGGACAGAGTGAATGGTGGCAGTCACTGGCACTTAAGGAAGTTTTCATACAACAGGGTAGCTATCTTGATGTTAACCTGCAATGTCATCTCCAACAGGTTGGACCTGTTATAAACTAAGCTGAAACCAAAAACCACAGCATGCCAGTGTAAACACAGTACATTGGAAGAAGTAGATAAAAGTGTGTAAACTACAAAGCTCCAGTTTGATTCTACATACTGGAAATGTAACTATACTGGATCTGAGTCTACAGTCTGAGATATCAAAAGATCATACTGTCACAATGTCATTACACACATATACACCCACACACACACGTGGACTGTGTGTGGCACACATGCATACACACAGTGCCGCTGCAGCGCACCTGCACAGATTCACAAACTGACTGCCTTTACTCATGCATGTTTGGTTCATTTGAAAGCTTTAATGCAAGTGTTTTATTACATTGTCAGGTATACAGGTACCACCAATTACGCCAGTTAGGTGACTTGCATAATATTGTGTAACACCAGCATTTTGTAAAACCATTCCAGTAAACAGGTGTTATAGGTCTTCACCGCACCGCACCGGTAAGTCAACAATATGAATCCGTATGAGGCTCTGTTTTAGAGATGGCTCTTTGTGTATTTGTCATCTACAGTGTGATGTCTGTCCACTTCAGTTCAATTATTAGTTCAGCCAGGGGAGGCTCAATGAAGGACAGGCCTAGAGAATAATTAAATACAATATTTTTGAAGATAGGCATCATTTCAAGGAGGAGATCATGCATCGAGTGTAAAGACTGGTGGTGGTGGTAAAGGTGTGAGAGGAGGGGCTGTCAGAGAAACTCTCATGAACTCAGTGGAAGGACCCATGGATGCTGAAGTATAAAGCAGTAGCAGATTCACAGGAAATGATGCACTAGATAAAAACTATACATTCACACACAATGCAGAACAATGTTCGACCATAAGTTCAGTAATATCATTAACAGGCATTACTCAAAACAGAGTTTACTTGAGTTACTACTCAAAACTATTTTCAGCATTATGGAAGTCAGTGTAGACTAGAGCTGTGAGTTTTGAGGGAAGTTGAGTGAGCCCCCAATCTTTTTTTTTTAACACTTTGTTCTGACTTTACTGTGAGAACAATGATGGGTACATTTTGTAATTACATCCAGAGGAAGCGTTTGGAGAGGAGAGGTGGTGGAGTGATAATTATTTAGTGAGCAGTATCTATTCTTTCACATTTATAATCAGAACAAATGATACTGAATATAAATACTGAATGTAAATAAAACTGACTGTAAAGTATCAGTCTGTGAAACTGGAAATTGAGCCAAAGCCCTCGGCAGCAGGC